>NC_139256.1:30630668-30840978 GCF_977018435.1 Lepisma saccharinum | reverse complement strand
ACACATGAACCTTTGGGCTCTGGCGGTCGATTTCTCGAACCACGTAAGGCTTTCCAGACCCTTCAAATTCGACAGTTATGCCTATTCAGTCATTTATGAGAAAAGGAAATACACTGTGCCTTCTCCTGTGGAGTAGTCATTTTGTGGAACGTGACCTCACCTCTTCACCACTTACTCAATGTACCTGAAAAAACAGTAAACAAAACTTTGAGAGTTTCTGTTTTACATGAATGCAACAGAACTGAGATACTTCGTTCCATTATTTAGATTTGAAGTTGTAAAGATAATTTGTGGACACTCTGTATAACATTTTCAGTTCTGGCCCCTTTCTCAAAAAAATCCTGGGCCTGTTTCAGAGACAGAAAAGTAAATAGAATTTAGTTACTCATTTCCAAAAGTAACCAGTTACAGTTACTACTAAAGATAGCCTAATGGTAACTACATAACGAGTAACTCGTTACCTTCAAACACTGATTCACCACCCAATGTTTTGAGAATACCAATGGCAATTAATGGCAAATGCGAAAGCTGAAATTATAATTGTGATAACATCAGTAATTCCTGGCATGCCACTGGAAGCATACCATTGCCAGTGATCAATTAAATAACCAATATCCTTACACAGTAATGTGTTCATATCCTCCCGACCATCTTCCGTTGACGCTTGCATTCTGGTGCATGTGAGTGGGGAATTGTAAGAATGTGAAGGCCGAACAACAAAGCTACCAATTAATGCAAGGCATGTTGGGTAGCCGTCTCATTTTGGCAGGTATAATTGGCTTTCATGGTGAATACCTGACTTTCAACTTGGGTGGTCTTAACATGGTTGCCATGTTTGACGGAATGAGGGGCCTTCATGAATTATCGCTGCAGATTCCTATCTGGTGTAGCATGGATCTTACTGTGGCACCGTGAAAGCGCATTCTTTTACAAATTTATTGTCTTGTGAAATATCAGGAGATGCAGAGATTGAAATCCCATACGTAAACCCACCAAGTAAGGGAGTGGAGCTTATATCAAGTCGGTAGAGAGTGGTAGGCTATGGAAGCTGAAGCCTAGGGGCAATGCATAGAGAGCGCCATTCATTTTTTTATATTTTTTTTATTTTTTTTTATTTTTAAAGACGTCAAAGTCAGAATATGCGACGGAGAAAGAACATTTGGCAGAGGCAAGGAGAGATGGAGAACATACAAACATACTCGAGCCTTGTTCCCATTGAAGATTTTCAAGTGATGAAGCGACCCCTAGAAAATTTCTTTGGTGGGTCACCACGTGAAAATAGAGGTCAACATTCAACTCGTTACATGACGTTCCATGTTCAGCATACTTAAGTTTATATATATATATATATATATATATATATATATATATATATATATATATATATATATATAAAGTATATTCTATATATGTGTATAAACATGGATGTATGTGTGTGGGTGTGTATATTTGTTTCTTGCGGCATAACTCTCGAACGCCTGGAGCAATTACAACCAAACTTGGTACACGTATCACTTGCAATCTCGAAATAAATACTGTGGGGGTAAGACACCCCTGGCACCCAGAGGGGTGGGGTGGGAAGGGGTAAGCTGTAAAAATAATCGAGAACCACCGATATTAAATTCCGCACAAAGAGACATCCGTGACTCTATGCAATCCGCACAAGGATAGTGTTTCTCGGGTTGTCTAACATTCAGGCTGTGTTGCGAATGGAATCCATAGTTTTCGTTACACTCCCGATGCGGTACAACTCCCAAGTTCATCACCTATCGGCATGGGGGGTGAGAGGGGGTGAAAAATAAAATGCCACAAATGACCTAGATTAGTGTCGAATCCATAGTTTTCGGAGTCTCTAAGCTAATTGGTGACATTCACGATCACATTTAAAATTAGTTACATTTTACACTATAGTTAGAATTCATTATTTTCCTGTCTAATATAAGGTTGTGATAAATAAATACCCGGGCAACGTCGGGTAATCAGATAGTATATATATATAAAAATCTGAAATTGTCAATGAGTCAGGAAATGTTCTGAATATCGTCAATTGAAAAATAAATTTTAAAAATAATCGATTTTGATGGAATAATTGACGATTTCGATTAATTAAAAGCAAGAAGATGTAACTCCTAATCATTTTCGTTCTCATCAGTCAGGTTTTATAATTATTTTGTAAATTTTGAATAATTTATAGCAGTTTATATTTGTTATTTTAAACAAAGTTGAAAAATTTTAAATTACGTACAAATTTTCCTACGGAGAACATACTATATTATTTATTTTAATTATAATTAATGTTCTTATATTACTATTCTTAACAGTGGCGGAGCGGTCAGCGGACGCCAGGGGTCTTGGGTTCGATTTCCGGCCTGAGCATGGATGTTTGTGAATGTACATTCATCATATTATCACTCATCCCCATGTTTGGAAATTAGCCAAAAGTGGCATAAAGAGCAAAGGCAAATAAAGCAAATCAATCAATATTATTCTTAACCTTGTTTCCTCTTTCTTTTTCTTGTATGCTTATATTCGCTTATATTCTGGTAACACACTGCTCGAATTTTCTGTTTCCCAAAGTGTAACAGTACTTTCTTCAAGATGTTCTATAACTGGAATATTCTTAAATAGGCTATGCTATTTTTAAAAAAAAAATCACAAATGCAAGCTTTGGACGGCTACTGCGGGACAGCATGGGTTCGATCCCGTGTTTAGTCTCCGGGAATTTTCGGCCTGTGTATAGGGCCGGTGGCAACCACCACCATCGTGAGGAACTTTGGGAGCTACGAGTGAGTAGCGTAACCCGGTCTCGGAAATCTACAACGGCTGAGGGTTCGACGTGCTGACCCCTTGTCACCCCATTACCGGTTGAAGAACTCCATACTTCTAGGTAAGATTGTGGGAGGCAGACTGGCAGCCGAGAGATAGGCCCAGGCCCTTTCGAGGGCTGTCGAGCCATGCGTTATTATTAATAATAATATTATTATTATTATATATACGAGGGTTGGGGAGTAAGTCATGGCAACCCAGTAATAATTCAACAATCGAAGGATGTATTAAGAATTTGTTATAAACAACTGAAAGAGTACCCATTATGGATATTTTGTTGGTAGGAATCATGAAAGAAAACCAAAGCAACCCTTTGACATACGCATGTATTAATGTACAAGTTACAAAAACCTGTCTGACCCTGTGACATACACATGTGCACTTGTTACAAAAACTTGTCTGATTATGACAAACTTTCGAAATAATCTCCCGCATTGTCCACAGCACACTGCGCAGTAGGTCCTGTACACAAGCTGCCTTATGTGGCCTTGCATTATCTTGGAGTATGATTGCATTATGCAGTAGATCTGTACGCTTCTCCCTAACGGAAAGTCGTAGATGTTGCTGCAGGAACTCTTCCACATCAATGGCAGCGTGCTGTGGACAATGCGAGAGATTATTTCGAAGGTTTCAGACAAGTTTTTGTAACATGTGCACATGTGTATGTCACAGGGTCAGACAGGTTTTTGTAACTTGTACATTAATACATGTGTATGTCACAGTGTTGGTCGGGTTTTCTTTCATGATTCCTACCAACAAAATATCCATAATGGATACTCTTTCAGTTGTTTATAACAAATTTTTAGTACATCTATCGATTGTCAAATTATTACTGGGTTGCCATGACTTACTCCCCAACCCTCGTATTATTTTAATGTTGTGTTTTTGTTTCCTCATTTGAAAATTATAAGGATGTAAATATCACAACCCATTGCATAAGAAGAAAATATCGAAGGACTCACATAAAATGTTGTGCTTGGTAATTTGGAAGGGTGCGCCAAACGACAATCTTGCCTAGAGCGCCAAAATACGGGTCCGGCTTATATATTAGCTTAAAGCACGTACCCACACCAGTGATGTGCATTTACGCGTAAACAGCGATAGTCTACATTCTACACGTAGACTATTTTATACACGTAGATGACGTAATCTATGTAAACAACATGGCGAAAGGTGATAACTTAGCCAAGGGCGCCGTTGAATTAAAAGAAAATTATACTATAAGGATAACTTTTCATAGTCTTTCTTCCAAATTCGAACAATTTCTCACCTAGGAAGAAACCTAATATAGGAAATATTCTAGTGTTTTATGGGAAAAAGACCACTCTTGGCTCACAACTGCCACCTGTTGTTGTTTTTTGCATATTATTTATATTCATCCATAGTTGATAATAGAAGAGATGAGAAACTTTGTTGTAAATAGGGTTCTTTTGATTTCGTCAGGAACCAGTATAGTTGAAAATGTTACTTTCCTTTCATGAAACCCTTGAAAATTAATTGTAATGCACTTTAGATTGTCTACGTAGTCTATGTAAACTACAAACCAATGTAATTTACGCGTGGATTACGTGTAGACAACGCATGTAGACGTAAACGTATAGTGTACGGCACATCACTGACCCACACACACACACACATATTTATACATTTAAATATATATGGTGTATAATGGGTGACCCACAGACACCCGTCAACCTCCCTGCCGCGTAGTACACCCTAGAGTGCATTTTGCAGGCTAGCGAGGCTCTGACGTCTGGACCCAGAGCCAGTATAATCCTTTGGGGAGTTCGTGTTGTGGCCATATGTCTTTGTCATTGTCCCTTCATCCATTTCTTGCATCACCATTCATCCACATGTTCACAATAAGCCAAAAGTGGCAGAAACGCAAAGTAAAATAAACAGATCAATCAATATAAATACTTAACCATAAATATAGTTTTAATGTAAAACTATTTACTATGGTGTCTAATTAGTTCTATAATCTTTTAACGTTTCCTATCACTGGCTATTAATGTGCATATTTACAGAGTATCGTAGCTCGATGTTATTTTGAATTCAGAACTAAAGTATACAATGTACTGTTTCTGCATTATGCTTATGCATGTTCGTATATGTTTCTTTAATTTATAGCTCCATCTTTTGTTGTTTTTTTCAGGTATGTTTAACTGGAGGTCGTCGTACCTTATTCGTAAGTATTGTAAATACATTAGTATGTAATGGTAGCATGTTCAGTTATAATTTCTATTTTGATAATTTTTCTGTTATTTACCATGTTTGTATTCTACAGGGTGTCCCAGAAGTCACGCAACCGAGATTTTGAATGTACGTCTTAACGTTCTTCATGAACGTTCTGTATACGAAAAAAGTTACTAAGGTGTAAAAAAGTTTTTGTACGAAGTGAAGAAAACATGGATAAAGGGCAGCTGTGGAGACGCTTGCAATAATTGTCGATGTTTATCGATGGGCTGCGTGGGTATTTATCGAACTGATAAGAGAACGATGCATTACAGACGATTTTATGGGATTAGTTATGGCATATTCATAAAAAGGTATGTTTTCGAAATTACGAGGTGTACTGGCAACATTGGTCTTGTCAGAGGGCAGTTCCACGTGTCCCCGACTTCTGGCTATGTTATTCAAACAATGCCATAAACGATTTGAAATTTATCGTACAAAAAAACCTTAGCTACCTATCTTTCTGTAGATCCACTGCATGAAGGAAGTTAATGTAAACAAATCCACGTGACTTGAAAGAAATAGTTACATCCATGTGTGTTAGTTCTGGTGTCATATTGCCCATGAATACATTGATTGTAGTGTACAGCTCCTAATATAAGATTTAAATATAGCAGATGTATTGGATGGTATGGCTTTATCACGAGCACTATATTCCTGTTCGCAAGAGCCCTGCACAGCGGCTCTGCGAACAACCAATAGGATTTATCACAAGACACGAGTTTTGTTTACAGTGACTTCGTTTGTACAGCGAAGAGAGAATAGTATGTTCACTTGCTTGTCTCGGAAATGTACTAACAAGGGAGGTTATCTAAGTGTCCCCCTCCGATTTCCATGAAACTTGGCAGGTGTATAGAGGGGCCCAAAGGAAGAAATACGTGTTTTTGTGTTTCAGCTAAAAAACTGTTTTAGGGAGCAACCCCCCCCCCCTCAAATGTCAAGATGAGGACAAATTGAAGTGGGGATCTGACCCCTGTGTCCCCCCTTCCGATTTCCATGAAACTTGGCAGGTGTATAGAGGGGCCCAAAGGAAGAAATACGTGTTTTTGTGTTTCAGCTAAAAAAACTGTTTTAGGGAGCAACCCCCCCCCCCCCTCAAATGTCAAGATGAGGAGAAATTGAAGTGGGGATCTAACCCCGAAACCACGTATATATGGCATAGGAAGAAAAAGGGGGCATAGGACCCCTCTATACACCTGCCAAATTTCATGGAAATCGGAGGGGGACACAGGGGTCAGATCCCCACTTCAAATTTTCCTCATCTTGACATTTGAAGGGGGGAGGGGGTTGTCCCCTAGAAGAGTTTTTTAGCCGAAACAAAAAAACACGTATTTCTTCTTTGGGCCCCTCTACACACCTGCCAAGTTTCATGGAAATCGGAGGGGGAGACTTAGATAACCTCCCTTGTAAGTACCATTACGTGATGGGGATCAAGTGACGTGTATTCGGAATCCACTAATCCATGGCTATTTTGTTTATGTTTCAACTTTCGATCATCCATGGTGTACCAAGCCGAAATATGATAAGTGGTTATAAAGGTAGCGCTCTCATATTCGGTCAAGGGCGCCGACTTCCCAAAATTTCTGTGGGTGCATATCAATGGCGGTTAGATCTGTAATTATCAAGTATTGTATACTTTAAACAACTTGCATGCACAATGATTACAAGAGGCAATGATATTATCAACACGTTACTAAAAGAAAATACCACATTCATACAAATTAAAATGAAAAAATCTTCGTAAATGCAAATAATTTTAATTGTATTGCAGAAAGAACTATGCAAGGATTTTGTTGTGAACAGAAACTACAAAATGACTAACTTTATGTACCAAATAATAATAATAATAATCATGACATGTTAACTTTCAATATAAAACACATTCCTTCTTACGTCATTTGCACTTATGAATTTGTTTGCAATTTTGGTAATGTCAATATTTTTAGTAATTTCTTTATGAACATGCAAAATTGCCAAATCATTCAATCTTTTTTGGGTTATTGTTGACCGCAAAAACGTTTTCAATCGTCTAAGTGCTGAAAATGACCGCTCAGAGGTACAAGAAGTAACAGGTATAGTTAAAATCATCCGTACAAACTTCACAAATTCTGCGAACATTTCACGCATGGGACCACTGTTTTCTCTACTTAAAATATTTGTAATGTCTGACAAGTTGGCCACTTTTTCTTTGTTCGTTCTGCACACATCTAGAAACATGTTCCTGTGCAATGTTAGCTTGTCTTTATCAAAGTCTGTCCCGTAGAACTGCAGAATTCGATCAGCACCAATTTGACCGATAGCAAAAGCTTCAAGTGGTGAAATAAGTTCCAAAACCTTTGTTTGAAATCTACGATTTAGCGAATCCACAGCCACATCAATTATTTCAAAAAATATTTGTCTGTACATTTCCTCCGGCGTTTGATACGTATGAGGATCACTACCTTCGTCGTAGCGTTTTGACATCTTCCTTCTTCTAGGCAAAACTGGTTCATCAATGTTCAATTCCTCCGCATTCCTCATGGTTTCATTCCACAACTCAAAAAATAAATCCCTTTGTGAAGCTAAACTTGCAAAGTTTCCACCAAAGTTTTGATTTCTCGGTATGACAATGATTTCTTCTGAAAAGAAGAATGAAGTTGTTCAATCTTTCCGAAAACTGAAATTAACATTTTCAGGAAAATATGAAATCTGAATTGATGTAGGTTTGAAAAATATCCACTAGCCTTCCCGCCGACTTCACTTTTTTTCTTTTCTGACAGATCTTCCAAAAATTTCAAGAAAACGTCATAATTACTTTCCACCGATTGTAGTGATTTTACCCTCACACACCACCTTGTGGGACAGAATGGTCGAAAAGTCAGTCTGGGAATGTTTTTTACAACACCATCTTCGTTTTCTTGTAGCGATTGAAACACTGCTAGCCTGTTTGGCGAATGTCTTACAAATGATATTAATTCACGAAGAATCACCAGAAAGTCTCGCACATAACTGATACCTTGCATCGCATCTTGCACTTCCAAATTCAAATTATGCGGCGAACAATGAACAAATATAGCTAGCTCTCGGCTCCAACTGAGTAATCCTATTTTGTAATCCTGTTAAATGTCCACTGACATTACTCGCGCCATCATAACATTGACCACGACAGTATTTTATGTCGAGAGATAAACGTCTTATGACATCCTGGATGACTTCAAACAATGTCTTAGAACTTGTTGAAGCTACTTCATAGAAGCCCATAAACACTTCAACTTGCAGATTTTCATCGACAAATCTGAAGCATATGGATATTTGTTCCTTCACTGATAGAAACCCACTTATATGTAGTTCGCTGCAGCCAAGATTTCAACTCAGGAGCATCTTCTGCTCTAAGCAGCAGCAACTGATGAATATTTGATGCTTCATCGGTGTGACCCCGAATTGCTATTCCTTGCTGACTTAAAAATTGGAGGGACCTTATTATCTTTAAAATCGCCTTGCGTGCATTTTTCATATCTCTTAATTTATGTGTGTACTGGAATCAAAAGCGTTTTTACACACACTACGGAACACTTTGTCGTAATAAATCCAAGGAAATGTCTTTTTCCATCCTTCATGGTATAACCTGCCTGACGATTTCTTGACGCTTGCTAATGTACTACAGGAACTGGCAGAAGACACATTCTCGGGTTCCTTATTTTTTGACTGAACATGCATTTCACTATGTTCAGTGTCAGTAATATCCACCTGTGATGACGACAAACGTATGACGAATTTATCCATAGCGACTAGCAAACCTACTGTTCGAATTCGAAAGTATGTAAAGAAGCAATACTCAATATTGTGTTTCAGCTTTCCACACGCGTCCGGTGCCACGTTTGAAAATTTCAAAAATTTTTGCCCGGCGAAGAGCTTTTGCTCCACGCATCCGGTCAGTAGACCCTCTTCTTTGCACTAACTATTAACACGGTAACACCCCTTTTTTTTTAAAATGAGAACTTCCCAGTCTACAATCTAAGCTCCCGCGTCCTTCCAAGCCATTGTCTCTTGGAGAACAAACAAAACGATAACAATCCAGATTACATGAAAACAACTTCACTAAAATCGTAAACCACGCCGCTCTTATCTGATTGTAAACAAACAAATGAAGAAAAATCAACTATTGAGGTAGTCTGATGGCCGTGTGCACGAACGAAGATCAAATTTTAAACTCGGATCGGGAGACGATCACTGGAAAATTCCATTGCACGAAGACGGTTCAAAACTTGATCGCGATCTAGGAACATCAAAACGAGTTTATCTTCTGATCGGCCATTCGCGACCGTTTTGGTATCTGATCCTGGTTCACGATACTGACGCTTCGACTGCAGGCAGTTGTTTTTTAATATAAAAAGAGCGGAAAGTGATATCGAGGGCGTGCAAACGTTAGAGATGTTGGATGTACAATGCTGATAATTCGAGAACTATGTAAACTAAAAACTGCCAAAATAATAATAATAATTTGTGGTTCTGTGGTGCAAAGTCGTAATGTTTATAATACTGTACTTTCTATCCCAGAACACAAAACATATATAAATGTCATATATTACGTGTAAGGTAAATTATAACACAGCAATGTTTACGATATTGCTACATGCTGTTGGAAATATGATTGTATAAATTTACGAAAATACATGTTACTGGCTATTTACACCAGTGTACACGACACGACAATATAAATACATAAGAATTAAGAAATGAAAAATTCAAATACTTACCACAGTACAGTAATAATAGAAATAATAGTAACATATCTTTATTTAGCGGGCGAGGTTCACCATACGCTGTTCTCTCAAAATCATAGTCAAAATCGAATGCATTTGGTATGGCATTAAAGTCCCGTAGAAGAAGGTTCCATGTTTTCTCCTTCTCTTTTGTGTTGTACCGTCAGTTCTTTTTTAATATTATTATTCTTTTACACTCCACTACATCCTTGTACATATTGAGAAGGTTGATTAGTACATCTCTCAAATTCATAGAAGTTGGCAGCCCGAATTATTTTCTTCTCCTACATGTTGATACTTTAACACATCACATTACTCTATTGGGTTCTTGATTGTCATTTGTTTTAGCCAACCAATCAGGTACAGCCTTACAAATTAATCTCGGATCAGTTGAACGGAATCTCCTGAACGTCGTTTTTCGTTGGTGCAATGCAAATCTTTAAACCAAGTTCATTTAGAGTGGATTACAATTGATCTCGTTCATCTGAACTTCGAAATAATCGGCGTTGGTGCACGCGGCCATGACACAATCGGCTTCCTTGTGTTTCGGTTTATTCTTTATTAGTGCTCAATATCAGCAAGTAGTTATTTTAAAACAATTGTTGACGAATAGAGTGGGCGTATTGTAATGTGTCGCTTGTAAGGAAACATCAAAGCAAGCTGAAAAGACGGGATTCTATTCACAATACAATATAATTCCATTGTTATTGTGGGGACTGTCTTTGACTTGGCCAGAGACAAGCAAGGAAGGGGGGAATGTGTTGCTTGGTTGCCTTTGCACAAACACATTTGAAACAATTATGTTTTAGAGGTTAGAAATTTTAACTTCCATCTCAATGTTTTATTTGCTTATTATTTTTTTGATAATGGGAAGTGAGAAATATTTATTTTATTTTGTTTTTATCAAACTAAAAATCTTGTGGGTGCGGCGCACCCACAAGATTATTTATGTGGGTGCTCGAGCCCCGGAGCACCCACGTAGTCGGCGCGCATGTATTCGGTAAGTCACGGGTTCAAATCTCTTTACGGGTCGCACTGAGACGTAGACAGCCTTCTACAAACCTCGAGAAGAACGACATCACATCCTTTGACTCTTGTCAAGACGCGAATGAGGCAGGCCTCTATACCCTGCCTCGGGAATCTCTGGAGCAAACGAACGAAAACAAGGCTCTGCGCAGGTATTGACTCGAGAGCACTCGACCAATTAAGGGCATGCGAGACAGTCTCCGCCTGGCTTTTCCCTCCGAGTCAGTGTTGCCAACTTAGCTCTCTTGGAACCAGATCTGGCTCTTTCGTGCACTCGTTTGCCTGTGAACTGAAGCGCCCGCCCCGTGCCTCACTATGATACCATCACTGGTTCCGGCCCACATAGACCAACTTTTGCCATGATTATACATTTTGCACGTGATGTGATATTGTTATATTGGTTGCGTCGCCCTATCCCCTCTTATATCCCCAGCTACTTCTTTTATAGCGCCGTGTTGACGTAAAATTGGCATAATATTGATATCAGGGAATCCTTTATTTTCAATTTTGTACCACCATGAGATGGGTGATGCCGCCGGATCTAGATGGTAAAAACTAAGAATAAATTGTCATCAATTTAGAGTTAACGGTAATAGCAGCGCCCCACCCCTTTGACAACTAACATTACTCTAGGAAGCACTTCGCAAATCTAGCTCCTTTAAATCAGTTTTAACTCCATTTAAGGTGAAATTTAGCTCTTTTATGCGCACCAGGTTTGGCAACACTGCCAGGAGGCAAGGAGAAATGCATTGGGCATATGGGAGTATTTTTTGATTTGTTATCTTGAGAATATCAAACTTCCGATGGAATAGAAAAATATATCAACGAGAAGAGGACAGGTTGATGCTTTGACTGTCCTACGGACAAGTCGAAACTCCCAGTTGATTAGCCGTAACTTGATTCCCCATAAGGAATACATGGGATTCCGAAGAGATCTGCCACATGTGGAGAAATCCATACTGTCTTGTACCCCCACATTCTTCTTCAGTAGCATTGTCCACTCCGACGATATTCAGTTAAATGCACACATGGTGCGTAACTACATCTCCTCGCTTTAACTCGTGAGAAGGGAAGCGAGTGCAGCTACCAGCTGTTTGCAGCAGCGCCCACTCGCTTCCTCCTCTTTTCTTCCGTTACACGCTGCCGTGCTCCGCAGATTCCATATACAGAGCAATTTATACTGAATCGTCTAGCAGTCACGTAAGTATGCCACACTATTTGGCGCACTGTACACCGAGAGGTACAAGTAGCGAAATTAAACACACTTGGCCTTTATAGCTTCTTGTTTCATTATCTTGTACCATCAAATTCATTGCCGAAAATTAATTGAAAATGAGGGTGGGCCTATAGTTTAAAGTGGGATCCGAACCTATGTACGTCAACAGTGTATCGAACCCAGGAACCTTTGATTACAAGGCAATGGCTTTATCATTACGCCATCGGGGAGACGTAATTGGAGATTGAAATAATCTTGCCTTTGATTGGGAAAAAAAAGCGTCGTGTTTCTCCTTGGCTTGAGGCTTGCTTTTCTGTCCTTGCCTCGGCTTATTGGTGGAAACAAAACCTTGAAATTCCATTTAATGGGCATTGTTTCTCTGCATTACAGTCGCCATGTTTAATAGCAACTGAAGCGTGACGTTGCGCGCCGTTGATTCGCTTTGTTTCCGTTGAACACAATCTCCGATTTCGGGGAAAGTTTTCTTCAGCTTCTGTCAGCCATATCAACCACTCCTCCCCCTATCTCCCTCCCCCTTCCCTTTGAGCTTACGTAACGAAAAAGAGTGTTATTAGTGACGTCATTCTGTCTTACAGTGCGGTAAGATTTGTAACGGACGCTCTGTAAAAACATGGCTAAATTTGAAGTCAGATTAACCGTGAAGCACGATTTTGCGTACAGAGAAATCACGACTTGCTTCTAAGTGGACTGTCCTGCAACTCGAAAGCTTCTCAAAAGTCGAAATGCATTTATTTATTAATTTTTCTTTGTCCTATTTTGTATATTTGTAACCCCCCCTTTTCTAAATTAGCCCTAACTGGTAGAGAAGCGAAGTAAAATAAACTATAAATCAATCAATCAATTCTAAGCCTCCTATCCATAAGTTTTTGACTGTACTTGGATCTCTAAAGACTATTTGGTTCTCTGTAATCTTCAATATCTTCAGTACTCAATTTCTTTCCATTAAGAAGCTACTCTTTGCATTCTTTTCCTCTCTCCTCCTGTCCAGTTCCTGTTCCTTCTATCACTTTTATGATCTCTTTTCTTTAATTCTTTCAAGTACTTTTTCATTTCCACACATGTCGGTTATTATTTCCGATTTCCGCCAAATACATGTTTCAAACACTTCTAGTATCGCCCTATCTCGGCCACATTTCGCGTCCCTCCTCACATTTTCTCTCTCCGCATCTTTCGCCCTCTCTTTCTCTCTCTACATACACACACACACACACACACACACACACACACACACACACACACACACACATTATACGAGGGGAGGCTGGTAAGTATTGAGCCTTACCCAGAAGAAAATGAGCTATAACTGCCACACTATTCTACATATTCCCCCAGGAAGTCAATGCACTTACGACATCTGTCATGCAGCTTCTTAAGTACCTGCAAATAAAACTCTTCCGACTGTTTGTGTAACCACTCATTTGCAGCATTAGTTACCTCCTGAACACTCCCAAATCGTTGTCATTTAGGTGTGTTTTTTTCAGATGGGGAACAGATGATAGTCAGATGGAGCCAGGTCAGGAGAATAGGGTGGATGGGGCAACACTTGAAAGCCTAAGGAGATCAGTATCAGTGGCGTAGCGTTATAGTACGCCCGTACGCCCTGCGTTCCCATATTTAAAATTTCAAAAATGCTTAAATGCTGTGATTATAAAGTAAAACGTGACTAATTTCAAATATGTTTGACCTTCATGGCATTATAATAGCTATTTTTCGCGATCCGCTTGCAACGCTCCACTCTCAACACTCGTTCTAGCATCTCTTTTCAATGCCTTTCCCGGCCGGACGCCGAGCAGGTTCGGCGTACAGGACTCCTATATTCCTTGCTGCCTTTATGGAGGTAAAGCTTCGATTTCTACAGCACGCGCGTAAATGCTCTCGCATACGCCAGCGTACGGAGCAGAGAGGTCTACCGTGATTGGTTCATGTGACCCTTCCTGCCTTCTGAAGCAGACGACAGCGGTAGAATTCCTACCCGGTTCTTCGCTCTTCGCGCTCATGCAACTCGTGCTATGTGATGCTACAGTACGCAATATTGACTGACGTAACTTTACCAATCTCAAATATACTGCTTCTTAATGGCCACTGCATTGTATGATTTATCGCACGAACAGCGATGTGCATTAGAAACTAAAAGATCAATACAGTTTTTGTGAAGTAAGTTGGTGAAGTCCTCGTGGTAGAGCCTGTGGCTGCTCTACCACTTAACCCGCAAAACTATTATTTTTTTTTATTGCATTTTTTGTTATTATCTAACTACTTAATATTGTGTCAATGGGAATGTTTAGCATTCATTTGAAAACTCTTAACATCGAATGGTCTCTGGACAAAATTATTTTAAAATATTTATCAGCATTCTCAAGATGTAATAAACAGTGGTCTGAATTACTAATCGGCACTGTTACGTCAGTAGAGTGTACGATATTTGGAACTTCCACTCTGCTTTGCACAGTGCGCCAAGACGACAGAGGTCCCTGGTTCGAATCCCAGCGTGAGCATGGGTGTTATTTGTCAGTGTCCCTTCGTCAATATCATCACTCATATTCATATTCGCGATTAACCAAAAGTGGTAGAAAAGCGAAGTAAAATAAACCAATTCAATGAGTAGTTGGATCAACAACAACAATGACGTCTGCTGTCGTTGAAAGGCGCTTGTGATTCAGGTAGGTTTTCTAATGACTTGCGTCATGCAGAAAGGTATACAACACCAGAGTTCAAAACATTTGTGGCATAGTGAGGCATCTAATTTTCTAGCTAAAACATGCATGGATGATGTTTTATTGAAAACCCAGCTGACTTCAGGCAAATAAAAAATACCTGTGGCGACTAATACCAATAATAAATTATTAAGCAAGAAAGGGCCTACACTTCTTTCGGACTTGGCGTTCCCACCCGAAATGTCCATGCTACGCCACTGGTCAGTATCGCCATTGTTTCACCTGCAGTGTGTGGCGAGGGATTGTCATGCAACTTTTCTGGAGGTGCTGCCATTTTTACTTTGGACCTGAAAAACAAAGGGAAGTGAAAATCATAGAAAGTCGATTTTTGCATCATTACATGTAGAATAATTGACCAATACACCCTGCAAATATCAGAAGGCTCAATATCTATCAGCCTCCTCTCTCGTATATAGATATGTATCAGTGGCGTGCGGTGACATTTTTCGTTGGGTAAACAGATCCCGAAAAATTAAGAAAACCAAGAATTAATTGCTTCTACATGGCTATACTGAAATAATGAACACGCTACCTGATATTGTTTCCTTAACGTCTCTAGTACTTTAAGACTATCTTCAATCTCCGAGTATTTGAAGGGGAAAGATGGATGTCCAGGCGCGGTTGTTCATTTATTCGAACTTCATTTGGTCAAACGTATTTAATGCAACATACGAACGCGAATGATTGAAACAATTTTCACGATTTTCACACATCGCAATATTCACAAATCCACTTTGGTACCACGTAGTTCTTTCCGTAGAAAGTAGTACACAATGCCAACACTAAAGTTTCTGAAGCTTTGGGTTTCCACATTACTAGAACTACGAACAGTTTGAAATTTGGTTGCATTTGAAGCTCTTCTCTGTTGGTACAATTCTGGAATGTTTGGAGTTGGACGTTCACTTTACACTTCACATTTCACAACACACACACACACACCCACACAGACAGAGAGAGGGTGGGGGGTTACATTAACTCCAGATATCCACTAATTTATTTCAACTGTCTCATAAATAACATTATTGATTGTTCCAAAAAACCTTTTGATAATTGGTGGCTAATATTCCTACTATTAACTGAACTGAATACAATAGTATTAATTTCCATACTAGTAGCGAACTTCTTGAATCACTAGAGGTACTTAATTGGTACTTATCCGATAAGGCCCGAACACCTCTCACTCGTTTATTTCCTTAATTTTAGCATTGATACTTACCTGTTCTGCATTGCGGAAGATTCTTTAAGGTGTAGTTATGCCTTTTTCCATAAAATAGTGTCAACTTTTCATATTACGAGTCATTATTTGTCCTCCTTGTTATGCTTGGGTAACAGACAATATGGCGTGCACTCGTCATGGATCATCGCGCGTCGTGCTTGTGTTTTGTCGATTCGGAGTGGGTATGCAGTGTTTCAACCTTCTTAACCGAAAAATACCTACTTTCGTGTTCATTATGTCATCACAAACCATTCACGGATACCCCTAAAAACCATTCACGATAGCCCCAAAAACCATTCACGATAGCCCCACGAACCATTGACGGATAGCCCCAAAAACCATTGACGGATAGCCCCAAAAACCATTGACGGATAGCCCCAAAAACATTCACGATAGCCCCACGGACCATTTCCGGCAAGGTTAGATTAGGTTGGGTTAGGTTAGGTAAGCATAGTTGAAAAAAAAATTAAAAAAATTCTCGTAAAGAAAAAGGCACGTTTGGAAACACTGGCGAGACCTCGTGACTTTCGACGCTCGCGCCATCTGCAGGTACATAATGGAAACAACGGCCTAATGTTACAGAAGATGCAAGTTCCTTACGTAACAAGTGATTATTTCTTGTTCTGCAGAATTCTATGGTAAAGTTTTCAGTTTCCACAAAACAAAATACCTCCGTGAACTTCGACAATGCTACAGAAACTGATTTCAGTAAGTAGTTTCTCCTGTAAATTTGAAGAAATCTGTTCGGGCGATATCGGATAGTTACCATATTCGATGCTCCTTTGTCTACTACAACTAAAGTCTACCATATTCATCATCCTTTTGTTTTTTTACAATATAGCACTGTATCTAAATAACACAAAGATGGAATAAACAAATCGAAGATAATTTCCTTCAAATAAATTGCACTCCATTAGATATTTTAGTCGCATCAATATTAAACATGATGATGTTAATATCTTTGTAGAAATCTATGTGAATAATTATCGAAGGTATAGATAAAAACTTTCCTAAAAGAAAAAGAAACAATGATAAAATTCGTGTCGCTTGGATTACTTAAGTGCACATACATGTGTTTTCTGGTTTGGCAGTTTTAGATTTATTTCATTCGCCCCCTCTATTTTCACTCACTGAAGCAATCAGCATTAAATGAGACGCTACAAGTTATTGTTTCTTTTTCCACCTACCTTTTTTTTTATCCTTCTACAAATCTCTATTTAGGTGCTTCCTTCTATTTTTGTTCAAAGCTTTTAAAGTTTCCCCCCATTCTCACTGCCTGATTTGTCTCGAGTTTTTTTCTTCCCGAAAACAGCCTTGCTTTAAATCTGATCGTCCGGCTGTGGGGGAGAAACTTCCTTTTTTTTTGCCCCCCTTCCCCGATTCAGGAAAACTTTCGGAAGAGTTGTGAAGTTTTGTTTGCAGAATTTTCCCCTTCGTACTTCCTTCCGTGAACCGTTCCATTCAGCATAATCTCTAATGGAGAACCAGCTCGGATACAGGGACGGATCCACAGTATTTGCGTTTTTCATTCCGAGCACTGGAGGGGGTTGGGGGGGAGGGGGAGAAGTAGGATTAGAACTTGCCATTTACTTTTTTTCCTGCGAGAGGATGGAAGATGCATTGTTACTTCTGCGTCGGACTAGATTTCTTTTCATGCCATGATTAATCTTCTGTGGTACCGTTTAAGTTCGCCGACTAAACTTTCTTTTTTCCACAGTAAGTAGTTATGACTGATCCGTCATGCACTTCCCTTGGAAGTTTTTTTTCATTATTATTGTACGTTCAGTGTAAGTAATTTGTTGAAATTGTTGTACCGTTAGGAATAAAAGTCCGTTTAAGTCCACGTTATGCTCAGATCGGGTCCACAGTTTAAAGTGAGAACTGAAACACTGAATATATTATCCCCCCATCAGGGGTCGCGCAAAATCTCCCTTCCACAATGTAAACATTTCCTCGCTTCACTTCGAGTATATTATCTATTTTATTCACATGAATAATTGCAGAGTAAGCGCTGACCCTTTTCCAAGACACCCAAATGTCAATTGTCCACCCCCCCCCCCCCCCACGTTCCACATAGTACACCCTGTACTGCATTTTGCAGACTAGCGAGGATCTGGCGACTGAACTCGCAGCAAGTATGTGGGACTCGTGTTGTGTTCTGTTTGTGATTGATTTCATCTTACCGCCATTCATCCTCATCTTCGCGATTAGCCAAAGCGGCACAAAAGCGAAGTAAAATAAACCCAATCAATCAAATACATCATATTTTTTTGTACTTATAATCCGATCGAGTTGGTGTTTTAAGTCCACTTTCTGCACAGTAAGGCTAATCGGGACTTGACCTACAGTTGAAAGTGGGATCCGAACCACCATGTCCCTCCACCGGGTATCAAACTCGGTACCCCTTGATTACAAGGCGGCGACGCAACCACTGCGCGATCGGGGAGGCCCGTGTACTTATAACGCGTCACCTATACTGCAGGAGGCATTAGAAAGAGCGTTTCGCGGGCTAACAGCAGACGTCGCTCGCACGCTATTGCCGATGCTCTCGTGTCGTCTGCTCTTCAGCCGAACAAACAGACAGAGGTAAAGTCCGCGCGTTTATTATGTCCCCATCGGCAACCCTTTTATAAAACTTAACACTGACAACAATAGCAAACAATAGCCAAGCCGCTCCCGATAAGCGCGTGCACTCAGACGTTGTTGCCACATTTTCTTTACTTACATTTCTTGTAGTTGCAAGGCGCCTCTCATTATTTTTGCTCCATAACCACTTGCGGGGTTGATTCTTTTTAACTAGTTGTATGCTGTTTTGTTGCTTTGTTATAGTGTTGTGCTTTTAGTTTTTTCCTTAGACTTTGCATAATGCAAGTTATCACTCACGGCTGCTAGTGAAAATCCTAAGTATGAAGACAAAACTGCAGAATATTATTTCCTTCATGGAGAGCACAGATGCCCACCCCCCTCAAAGCCAATGGAGGATTCCCCCCAAAAATCATGTCATGCGTCCCCCCAGATTATATCATGTGCCCCCCCCCCAAAAACATCATTCGCGCCCTCAAACCATATCGTAATCCCCACAAAGTATTTAATTACGACAGTGTGTCTACCGAAATTAACTTTTTCTTAGCTTTACAGAACACTATACTTGATCTGCCCTTATTCCCTAAACAGGGGTGCCCATCACTCAAGACCACCCCTAAAATCGTTCATAAACCCCCGAAAATAGTTTGGATGAATGTGTAATAGATGATGTCTATTTGAATGAAATACCATGTTACATTGTCCATATTTTTTGATTGTTCGATTTTCGAAAAAACGTAAAGCTAGCACATTGATTGGTTAAATGTAGTAAATTAAAATATGTAAATATGCATATAAATAGTATTTTTGAGTGGGTTTATAAAACTCAATTTGAGTATTTAACACGTTCAATTCAGAATCCCGGTGTCAATTAAGGCCTAATATGTAAGAGTTGGATATTTCTCCCCCGCCCCCCTTCAATAATACCCTTAAACACTTCCTTTTTAATCTTTATCTGTATTTATTTTCTCTTTCCATATTCTTTAATCTTGTTTCTCTTTCTTTTTTCCTTACAATTTCCTTCTGCTTGGCAACATCGCTATCCTACTCCAGTTTGTTGCTTCTACCTCAAAAGAAAACCGCCAGCTTGGGTGTTTCTTTTAACAAAGAGTACCGCTCCCTTTGTTAACCGCTGGGGATATAATGAACGCGCGGACTTTAGCAAGAGGCAGAGAGAGGTCACTCACCCTTCAAGAAGGGTGCAGCGAGCTAGCTGTGGCAACAGAGCTCGCTCATTCGCGGACCTGATTGGTTCTCGCAGACACCCCCCCATATTGTCGTCTGCTGCAAGCCCGCGAAGCGATCTTTCTAAGGCCTCATGGAGTATAGTACTAAGAATGTGGATATCAAATTATTTTTGTTTGAAGATGTGGCCCACCCAACCACACACACGTTTTGCTACTTTTCTCCCCGCAGTATGCTACACCTTATCTACCAAGCAAGTATAAACTGTCCTTGCCCCTCAGTTTTGAACGCAACCGCTGCCACTGGCTACAGCCCGGCTCGGTCCCATCTGCTCCAGCATTACTTCCGCCTGTGTCGTGTTAATACTTAAACATGTGGCAGTTAACAGTCCAATTCATCGTAAAAGGAGGAAGTCATCCTGTGACAACGAGAGAACCGCTCCTTGGTTTCGAAGAATTTGTCCCGTCACGATCTCCCGCGGCAACGTGATTCACGCCGTCAAAAAAGAAAGCATAAAAAAGCAGCTTTGGACACATGAACGACTTCCGAAGTGTTGCAAACATTGTCCTAATAAGGGACTCCATCTTGTGGAAGCGGGGGATGCCCTGGCGTGCGGAGCTATGATTTGGCAGCCCACGCCTTCAGCAAGAGCTCGTAATTCAAGGACTGTAATTAACGTGGCGGAAAGGAAAGGAGAGCAAAAAATGGAAATGGCTTAGCAAACGAACTGTATTAGTCATCTCCGGGTGCTTACCGTTTTGGCGAACGTGGTTGCAGTGCTTGGAAGTTAGTTTTTTTGCCGCTTTCTTCGTTGCCAACGCGCTTCGTGTGTTGGAGGCACTGTTCTGTCAGCAACAGGAAGCTCACGCGTCTATAGAGTGTCTCAACCTTAAAAGTCAGTATGGAAGTAAATGGAGTATTTCCCTCTCTCTCTAATACATGAGTTTTGCCAATAGCTCTGTCCTTCTCTACCACCGCTGCGTTGCGAGATGTTACAAAATTTACAAAATGTATAAAAGTCAAAAATTTCAAACAGTGAAATCATTATCTGTAGAGTTTTTTATGCTCTATTTACTGACGGCATTACATAACCTGTCATAAATGCATGTGATCTGAATTTTTCATAATTATGCAATTTTGCAAAACGCTTAATTTTTTTCTAGTAAATACTTCAAAAGCCATAAATATCAAACCGCTTGAACAACTTCGCCAGTTTGTTTTTTTTCTACGGGATCTATGATGTTTGTAGATATGATATTCTTCGCCTGAGTGAATTAATTTGCTTACGAGGAGAGTTATATATATATAAACTTATATGAAACTTTTCGGTTTGTCGCGATACACATGCAGACCATGCGAGAAAAGTGTTGACCATTGTTTGAAGTTATTTTTAGAATGCATTGTTACTCCACAGCACCGTTATTTTTTCCGCAATCGTAGTTTGTTTATGCGGGCTGTCTTGCGTATCAAATTCATTGCGCGCCACCAAGGTTACAATTCAGTTATTGCCCCGGTTCGTAGAAAGTGCAGTGTGCTTTATTTTCCGTAAAAAATGTGAATGTTTGTTTTTGTATTTATTTAATTCTGTTTATGTAAAGGATACATCATTCAAAGAAAGAAGTTACAATAGTTGCGTGTATTACACATATAATGCAAATGTAAAATGGTAAATAGTTACGTCGAAATATAAACATTTACATGCAAATCTTGAGGTAACTGTCGTTTTTTTCTTCCAAAATGCATCAAATACATAGATTTTGATGATTTCCTATACGATATTAAGGAAGTAAATTTGTGGCAATCATTAGCGATTAACATCGACTCGATGCGACTCCGTTTTTTTCATCTGGCAACGCCGCGCTCCATTTAACCCATACTGACTTTTAAGGTTGAGACGCTCTATAGTTGGTTACACGGTGCAACACCGACTCGTCTACTGTGTTCATTCGCTGCCAAGTGGCGTATTTGGTGTCTGCACCGTTTACACTACGTTCTGGAGCGGTGTAGCGTTTGGTGTATGATCACTAATCAAACTAACGTTTAAAGCAGCTGACAGGCATTTGTTGAATCTTCTGAACTTGATCGCCGCTTTTCGTCTACTTGGTTGAAGGTCATTGTCTTGCTCTAGCCGGACACCGGGATACACCTGCACTACACCTAGTGTCAAAAAATGCAGTGGCGTCTCGTCTGCTCAAGGATTAAAACTGTCTCGTCTCTCGTTACAATAACGAGACGAGAGTTGGGCGAACCTTGCCTGATTGTAAGGAGGTGTGTCTTGTATCGGGTTGTTGGTTTGGTTTATTTTACTTCGATTTTCTGCTACTTTTGGCTAATCACGGAGATGAGGATATGTGATGATATGATGAAAGTGTTGAAAGGACACTCACAAAGAACCAGTATCGTAGCGCGCTCTGCTAACCACTCGGCAACGGAGAAACACCAGCCCATGCAGAATGTGGCGTCTCGTCGCGTCAAGGACGAGAGTTTGGCCGAATCCTGCCTAATGTATGAGGTCTGCCTTGTTGCCCGTCTCTCCAGGTACCATGGGTTTGAATCCCTACGTTTGAATGGATGTTCTTTGGGAGTGTAACTTCATCGATTTCATCATTCACCACTCATCGTCGCCATTAGCTAAGAGTGGCAGAAAGCGACGTGAAATAACATGAAATCACATGAAATCAGACGTTTCCGTCTCGTCTCGGGTTGTCATTCGGCCTCTCTGGGGTTCTATATCCGGTAGAGGCACACAGTGGTTCGGATCCCACTTTACACTGTAGGTCCAGTCCCGATTTGCCTTACTGTGCATAAAGTGGACTTAAAACACCAAATCAATCGATCATACAACCCAAAAGGGACATCAATTGCATATCCACAATGCCCCGATCAGATCCATGGATATTGAGGATATCCATTATAGTCCTTTACTGTTGGATGTACAATAGATATTGATTGGATGTCCATTCGATATCCATATTGGGTATCCTTTAAAAACGTCCAGTTGTGGATATCCAGGGGCCATCTTTTGGATATCCATGGACGTCTTTTGATGCCTAATATGGAATGTACCCTGTTTCTTCTTTCAGGTATTCCTCCTTTGCCAATACAGAATGCACACTGAACGAGATTGTAAAAGAAGACTAAACAAAGATTACATATTATATTAAATAATACATTAAAAGGAAGGAGGCACGCCAAGTCTTGTCTTGATGAAGCTGAAGTCTTGAACATAGTGCCAGTTCGGCATCTTTGACACAACCCCAGAGGAAGCTGACCTTAACCGTATCTGGTTTCGAGCCACCGCCTGTTTTTCTGTAAAGCGATGTTGTCACTTTTGCCTGAAGTGTTTAGACATCAATTCATTCACTGCCAGGTTGTACTCCCAAGGTCTTTATATTGTATAAAAAAGTAGCACAATACGATAACACAACCTAGCAAAGATAACGGAACCGCAACTTCCTGTTCAAAAATCTCTAAACAAACTGAATTAGCAACATCTCATTTACTCCACGTGGACTTGACGAGAGCTGTCATTTCTTGGACGAACGTTATTGGTGGGGAAGGTTTCAAGGGACGATTTATTGGACTCCACGTGGACCTGACATGTGGTTGTTAGGGGGAAAACTGATCTTTCGGAACTTTCTTTGAAGTGAGGTTGTAACTGCTGTAACTCCGCCCCTATTTCGACTAGGAAGCTCAAATAAAGCTTATTGTACAGGGAATTGAACAAGCTTTCAAGTGATATATAACAAGCCTACCTTTGGATAAAAATATAATTTTGTCACGTGACCTTGACTTTTGACCTTGAATATCTCAAAACATGTCATCACCAAAAATGGTGAAAAAAATCTATTTGGTCCCTCATGCCATACTATAAAACATATAATAAAATCATTCTGGGACTGCAATGGGATCAGAAGATACAAAATAATATGTGCAACTATGTGACTGATAAAAGACTCATTACATGAAGTATGACGAGTCAAATTTCCCTTAACACCCCCCTACAAAATGTAAAGGAGTTATCCTGGGTATAATTGGTCATGAAAGAAATAGGTTAGGCACAGGGAGATCCCTAGCCGTGTGTGTCAAGCGCAGGTCCGGCATATTGTTGACCGCCATATTGAATTCAACGCAAAAAAATTCAAAGGAAAGGGTGTGATGTGAAATATATGAAATCAGGCTAGAATTTCACGAGAAATGAAGTGACGAAGGTTTATCCAACATATATTTAACCAGCAAAAAGTTATTGCTGCATGCTTGTAATCATTTTCTCCTTTTCGAGGTGTTGTGTTTACGTGTTAACGTGTGTTCAGTTTCTGGCATGGTTTCATATCTGCATAGTGCAACACTAGCGCATAGATTTGGTCCCTCATACCATTTTTGGTGATGACATGTTTTGAGATATTCAAGGTCAAAAGTCAAGGTCACTTGACAAAATGATATTGTTATCCAAAGATAGGCTTGTTTTTATATCACTGGAAAGCTTCTTCAATTCCCTGTACAATAAGCTTTATTTGAGCTTCCTAGGCGAAATAGGGGCGGATTTACAGCAGATTTAGTATAGCTAAGCGGGCTCAAAAAGGGCAATTTACGCTAACTTTGACCTTGAATAATCTAACAATTAAGAGACGCACGAAACTAAAAATTTTCATAGTTACTAAGTTCCATTCATAGTTTCAACTCCCCAAATTTCATGAAAATCGGAGATGGTCAGGTTGTGGGCTGTGTTGATTTCATATGGAATGACTCAGATATAACATTGTCGTGATCGAACTATTTAAAAAGTTAATTCGTGTTTTAATCTTAAAAACTGCACATCATAAATATATATATATATACATGCTGCTACTATAGTCATGAAATTACACATGAGAGTTCTTTACAAAGCAAAATAATTAAAAAGACGAGCAGTAGTCTATTCCTGAGTTCAAAAGAAAGGGAAGGGTAGTTTAAAAAAAAGAAGAAGAAAAAGTATGAGAGGATCTCGACTTTCCAAATAGCTTCATGTTCGTCGCGTATTTATGTGCATTCCACCCCCTCAAGCGCTTGTTCAATTTCAACCCTTCTTCATCACCCCTTGCAACCCCCCCACTTCCCCCCTTCATGTGTGGGGAAGATGAGAAGGTGCAGGCAGCATAGAGACCAACCAGCTTGGGCCCATTTTTTTCCCCAGTGTATGTCGCTTGACTGAAGATGAATCACCACTCCTTTTTTTTTTCGGTTTTCAAAAAAGGGGGTGGAAAGAAAGGGATGAAATCTGGCGCAATTCCTTCCTCAATGAGTTTCCCGGTACATGAGGATGACGTCATTACCAAGTGCTTCCCCCCTGCGGAGTGTTCGTTGGAAGAGAATAGTAGAAGCGCTTGGTAAATCCATAAAATATGTACGCTTGTGCTTGTCATACCTCCAAGCAATTTGTCGTTAACTTAGGAAATTATTTTCGCTCTTAAGAGAAGGGAACCGTTTCGGATAAAGTATAGGGTTTATTTGAGACTGCCAGGAAATTCTGAGCAGTGTATAGAATATTGGGTTGTTCGGAAAGTAATGAGCTTTTCTGACAGCGTAGAATTGGCAGGCGATGAAGTCATCGAAGCTACGTTTGAAAGCGTTGGAGTCACGAAATGATTTTCCGTCCAACGAGTTCTGTGAAGACTGGAACAAGTGGATGTAAGATGACGCAATGTCCGGTGAATATGGTGGGTGGGTAATAGGTGTCAGCCTGACTCGTTCAATTTTATAGAAGCGGCCGAAGACATGCGGTCTCTCGCTAGTCTTGGTGGAACACAACGCCCTTCCCACTGACTACCTATGGCCTCTAATGCTGTGTTTTGCGTAATTTTCTCCAACTGACCGTAGTACACGTGTAAATTGATTGTCCGATTTTGTGGCAGCAACTCATAGTTACCGAATGTCCTTGAAATCCCATCAGACACAGAGCATGATCTTCTGTGAGTTGCGATTAGCCAAAAGTGGCAGAAAAGCGATGTAAAAATAAACAAATATATATAAACATATCATATTGATTCCAATGCAACCAAATTTGATTACAGATCTAAACATTACCATTATTTCTTGAAATATGAACTAAGTATTGAAAGTTTATGGAGAAGGAACATCCTGCGCCACCCCTCTTTTGCTGCCAAAACTTCGAAATAAAGAGACTAAAGTTTTCATCTGAACTAAATGTAATTGCCGATTCATGAAGGGTATACAGGAATTCCGGGCGACGGCCTTCTCGTCCAGACCATCTGGATGCCCTCTGGGTCTTCTGGAGAAGTTCCGTCTGTTTGGCTTCCAGTCCCAGCTACTGCGCATGCTCAGAATGTGGCGCACCTCGTAACAACAGAGAAGATAAGAGTTAATAATGAGCTTCACTAAACCTCATTCATTTAGGCAAGGGCTATCAGTACGAAAGTGTACCAAATTAAATCAGTTACATTTATTAGTATTGCAAGTAGCACCTCTTCCTTCATGTATGATTGCAGGTTTACGAGGCCATGGCGGCTGTATTGTTACCTCATCTAGATCCTTGTATTTCATCATAGACGCAGCAGCGTGTTCGAGGCCGTCGACTACAAGTATTGTACAGGGTGTCTATAAAGTCACTAACATTTCTGCATGAACAGGATTTATGGTACAAAATTCAATATGTACTGAAACATATATATCACAGTATAACTCAATGTGATCACCCCTCAAGTCTAGGCACATATGCCAACAATGCACCACAGCCCGAAACACCTTCTCCAACATAGCTGGTGTAATCTCAGCAACTGAGGCCGTAATGCGTTGTTTCAACTGGGCTATGCTGTGGATCCTCGCCCCGTACACCTTAGACTTGATAATTAAAAAGTCTAATGGGGTCAGATCGAGGGGGGGGGGGCAACTCCCCGTTGCGGGACACGACCAATCCATCTACCGGTGAAAACTTTGTTTAGGTGATCACGAACGATGATGGCAAGATGTGGTGGTGCCCCATCCTGTTGGTGCATAGTAAGAAGCTTGGTGTACCCCAATCCACCGTGATGTGAATCACAGTTGGTAGATACTGGGATTATGGATACTGAGTCGCGTGGTCGATGCGGTGGGGCTACGTGTGATCGCGTCCTGTACATTTTCCACAATTTGTGGTGTTATGGCTGGCCTACCAGGACGTTCTTCATCCTCAACAATACCTATTCACTTGAATTTGTTGACCAGGTTCTTAATAGCCAGCCTGGTGGGGCCTGGTTTTCTGAATTTCCGAGTGAAGTCCGTCCGCACCTGTTCATACGTCATTCCACATGCAGTAATAACTTTTTGCTGGTTAAATATATGTTGGAAAAACCTTCGCCGCTTCATTTCTCGTGAAATTACGCAGACGAGCACAAACAGCGGCTATTCTCTCTTCTATAGAGTACATTTTGTCAGATCACTTGGAAAAAAGAAAAGATTTGTCATTAGTTCATTGAAATGTTAAGTGACTTTATAGACACACTGTATTTCGTTAAGAGACAGAACGAGGGTAATATGGCTTAAGTATTCCAATATGGAAATAATTGTGGTTATTAATTATGCCATAGGGATTGAACCTGTACCTGAATAACTGATGTGAAAAGTTACATTTCTAGAGTGTCCGAGAAAAGATACATGTGACAAGCTGATTTATTTGTTGATTGGTTATACTGAATCAATTCAAGAAAAGTTCTATAAGTGTAATTTTATATTGGTGATGTGTAAAGATTGTAAACATTAACGATCCAACATGCATCATGTAATAGTTGGTATTAAAAATTATAAACGGAAATAACTGCCTGCTGTAAAATAGCATTTCTTGACAGCTTAGATTTGTTTACTAATATTTCTTGTCAAATGATGTGCCATTTTGATAGAAGCTCCCTCTATGCATAACCAAAATAAATTTATCTTTCGAATACTTGTATGGCAAATATTCATTATGAATTTAGATTATAATGAATAGATGGCAGACAAACTGCATTTTACATTGACTGCTAAGTTTAGTGAAGTGTATACTACTTAGAACTTATGAGTAGATTATTATTGACAGCATATTAAGTCTTAATCTACAGATATTTCTCATTCAACAGTGAGAGAAGGTTATTACTGTGAAGTGAACCTTTACTTACTTCTCGTGGTGTAGCACCTGGTGTACTTGCTCTTCAAAGAAGACTCCAAGTTACTGCAATATGGATGGAGTTGTGAATGATTTGCGTGTATACAGGATCTGTCCGGAAAGTAATAAGATTGGTTCTAGAAAACCCAATTTTATTCACAATACTTCCGAATACACTTAATAATCTTCACAATAGGACCCTTCCGCAGCGACACAGCGCTTCCAACGATCTTGCCATTGTTTGTATGCATGTCTTTTGCGGGATGCTGTTCAAGTTGTGTGCCACGACCTCTTGAATGTCATCTATGGTCGCAAAGCGGTGTCCTTTCAAGTCTATCTTCGGCCTGGGGAAGAGGAAAAAGTCGCACGGAGCCCGGGCTGTACGGTGGCTGTGGAAGCGTTGCTATGCCTTTTGCGGTCAGAAACTCCGTGACAACGATCACGGTGTGCGAGGACGCATTGTCGCGATGCAGGTTCCACGTCGTTGCGATCTACTTCCGTTCTTGGAATTCCCAACTCTTCTGCTATTACACGGACACTCAGGCGTCGGACAGTGTTCAACAACTTCCGCACACGATCCACTTTTCTTCAGTTGTCGTCGTCGAAGGGCGCCCGGATCATTGTTCGTCCTCCACGCCTTTCCTTCCGTTTTTAAAGGTTTTATGCCAGTTAAAAACTTGCGCTCTGGACATACAATCGTTGCCGTAGGCTGTTTTCAACATTTGCATCGTCTCGGATCCGGATTTATCGAGCTTCACACAAAACTAGAAGGCGTAACGCTGCTCCAACGTTCTCTGCATTGTTGTCATGACGCATCTCTCGCATAGAGCCGGCTGTCCTGTGGCTCTCACTGCTCGGAGAAGGAACGCGGTACCGTTGAAATGCTGAACTTCCCCTCTCTCTTTCTCCACCATCGCCTTCCCCTCCAAGTGCGTTTGCGCGCGACGCCAGAGCCAGTGTTATTACTTTCCGGACAGACCCTGTATACATGTACACAAAAACTTTTTTTGACTGGGTGTGGGATGCGCTGCCTGCATTTACTACATTTAATAGAGAGAAACTGCAATAATATCGTTCTGGCCACCCTGTTTCACTGGCACCGAAGGATCCAGGTTAGACCTGGGCGAGATTGTTCTTACATGAATGGGCGTTCATCTAACATCATTCAACTTCATTACCGCGATTAGCCTTGAAATAGAAAGAGAGCTGAGTTAAATTCGAGAAATGATGTAAGTCATCTGTGTCTTCTGTGACTATACTGAGTGACTGTGAATATGACACCACTATTGCATTCTGGTGATAAACATTGGAGCTAGTTTCTCTCTATTTGAGGGAGTCTCCACCGGGAACCCTTTAGTACAAGGCGACAACCTTAACCACTAGGCTGTCGAAGAGGCTCTAACTTGGGGTTTGTGTGTCTTCTTAGTGAAAGGGAAGGGCGTTATGTGAAGAATACAAGAGATGCTGCTATAATAATCAAATGGAGCTCTACGTACCTCTCCGTATGTATACTCACGCATTCGGTGCATTGTGAATGACCTTCAAGATGCGAGACCCCTAAGCAGTGAAGGAATCCTTTCCATTGAGTGGTTATGGAACGATTCCAGCTCCCCCAGGCGGTTGGGCCGATGACTTTCAGTGCTGAATTTGTGGATATATGTAAATAGAAATAAATATGACTCACTAGTCACCACCCGAAAAGTGATTCTTAGTTGATATTTTAATAAGATCAGTGAAATACCAACATCTCCACAGCAATGGATATGGCCTAATTCAGGTTAAGGAGGCCACCTTTCCCATACGTACCGTGTGGCCCACGGGACGACACCTGTTTTTTAACTATTTTTTGTAGTTCTAAATGTTTTCTAAATATTTTATTTACAGAAACTCTAATTGAATTTCTCTTTTAGTCTAAGAGGCTACGTTTACTATTTGGTAATCTTTCAGACTGTAGATTCGTTGATATCGAACCACGATTTCTAGTCGACCATCGGTACACACAGAAACATTTTGCATAGCTGAACTTATCCATGTTTCTTTTTACTTCGTGCAAGAAAACTTTTTTCCATGGTGAACGTTCATGTAGATAATCATTTTAATGTTTAAAAAATATCCACATGGACAGAGTTAATATACCCAGTGGAAGGTTCAGGCCTCTATCGCTTTTTGTACAAAAGTTACTTGACTTTTCCGGACACCCTGTAAAATCAAAGCGCATATGTATATGAGTGCTAATATACAGGGTTGTTAAGGGTTCATGAAACCATAAATTCTTCTCGCACAATTCAAATTCGGTCCAAGTTACATATTGTTTCATTTCAATGCGGAACTTGAACCGGATTTAAATTGGTCCGAAAGGAAAGGTTCCTGGACCGTATATAAATTCATGCGGAAAAAATATTCCTGGACCGTATTTAAATCGATCCGGATAAAGAAGGTTCCTGGACCGAATTGAAATACTTTACAGGTAAAAAGGTTCTTTACAGTCCAGAACCGATTTACGTTTGCTGATTTTCAAACTTGTACCGGAATTGAATTTATTTAAAATTCCTTTATTTACGATTGCTGATTTTCTCTCCTGTACCGGAATTGAATTTATTTAAAATTCCTTTAACAGCCCTGCTAATATATCTGCATGAAGTTTCAGCTTTATAGGGACACACACAGCACATGTAAATCCATATGAGAACCCAATAACCACGGCGATTACCCTAGCTGAAATGTGTCCCCTCTGATGTGCCGAGAGCATATGTTTTGTTCCTGGATGTACCCCTCATGCGTCTCGTTAAGGTCTCGCCTTCTTTTGTTTCGGGTGAGATGACTCTCGACCGCCTCCTCTTCGTTTCATTGACATTCCACCGCGTGTGTGATTCAAAGTTAAATATAGCATCGCGTGCCTGAGGGTGGGGGGAGTGAATGATCATTGAAGGAAAACAGCTGAAGCATGTGGAGCGTTCTCAAGGAATAACACGAGGATAGGATCTTTTTTGCCCGCTTGTGTCACGCGACCGCCTCGTTGTACGCGTTCAAAGAATGTGGTCTACGGGTGTTGGATCGTCTGTAGACAGTGGAAGGTTTTTGAAGATCTATTCTTGCTGGGATGTCCCCTTCAGATGTGAAATATGCTGCAGTCCTTTGTTCTTTTCCCGCCAAAACTTTTGTAGTAGCCAATCAGCTTGCCTTACTCATTGCTGAGCCGCGATTGGCACGCTCTGCTTTCCTTACTCGTTTATATCAATTGGCAATAAAAATTGTTTATTACTTCTATAAAAAGAAATTACATACATTCTTCTTCATGACAATTAGAAATTAAACTTTGTTATCTTCCTACATGTGGTTTATCTTCTCAATTTCAAATAAAATTCTAAATTCTGTAAAAAGATCAAGATATTGACTCATTTCCATCACAGTAAAATATTCAGAAACAATAAAGAAAAATGTTAGAAAAATACTCATAAGTCTAGAGCCATCTATTGTTCACCATAGCAAACCATATCCCAACATAGTTGCGATTTTTTTAAAATCTATTTTATTTCAAATTATTCAATAATAAGTTAAAATCAGACAATATTGTAAAAAAAAGCTATTCAAATTTGTTAATATAAAACTTTGTAGAAATTATGTCAACTTGTATTCGATTCTGGAAAGAAAAAATATCAATAAAGAATGAGGTAAAAATTATCATCAGCACTACTGAAATAAGATGGCTGAAGCCTGAAATCGAAAAATTGTAAGTAGTTTCTTATTTCTTTATCCCAGGTTGCGTTTGTGTTTTACCGAAGCAATGTGACGTGTAATATTTGTATACTACGCCTAGAGTGCTTGAAAAACGTCATACATTGCTGAGCCGCGATTGGTACGCTCCCATAGCTGAGGGAAGTTTTGGCGGAAATAGGGAAGCAGTTATCTCGTGGACTAAAATACGAATTTACTTATGAAGTTCGTATAAGTAAAGTCCTGGTAAAAAATAAAGTTCGTTGTAGGTGTCCTTTATGCTCAGATACACTAACTGGAACTGTACGTATAGTTAAAATTGGAATCCGAACCATTATGTGCATTCGCCAGGTTTCGAACCCGGTAACCTTTGAGTACAAGGCGGCTGCGGTCACTCAGACACTCAAAGGCCGGTTTTGTCTGGTTACCAAGGCCACAATTAGGATTTTTCTCAGTAGGGGTTGGGGGGGGGCAGAAATGCTTATAATGGGGGAAATGTGGGCTGATGCTTTCCGCCAGTTAAGAGAATTCTTATAAGCATCCCCAGCACTAGGATAATTTGCATGCGCACTTAATGTGCTGTCTTTCACAGTACCCCTCGTCCATATTTTCACGCTACAATTTCAAGATTTGAATTATGCAATGTCTTCCCTCCTGCCCCCCCCCCCTCTCTGCGGGTGTCCTTGCTGGTTACTAATTGGAGTGAACGACAGTACTGCTACGATTACGATAACAGTCCTTGCGTCGAATCCTGGAACCTACAGCCGGGAAGGAATAACCTGGCAGTGACGTCACTCCCTGCTAAGTCAGCGTTGCCAACTGCTATGAAAGGAATCATTGCACGAGTAAGAGTACAAGCAGTAAAGATCGCGGTGCAAACTAACAATCTTCAATTTAATGTTAGCACTTTTGTCTTTCTCCTTCAAAATTCTCCACACAGATCTTTCACTGACACCTGTCGCCACGGACGTTCTGTGAACAGCTGTTGTTTTGTTTTCATCGCAATCAAAGTACTTATACACATTGAGAACTATTTCTCTTGCATCGTTGTGCAAGGGCTTACCTTTCTTTAAGCCACTGCTCATTGCACAACAATGACAAAACCAGCACAAACAACTCACTTACAAAGAAACAAAATAGCCTGCAATCACTCGCTCGCAGCTGAGGATTGTTTCAAAAGACTAATGTAGCAGTGTGGGGGTTTGCACGCCTGCATCACCCCTCTCGGAATGATTTCCATTGGTTTGCACGTCACCTTGTCGTCCGCTCTAGCGAATGAGCCTTCGCTTCTGGCAGGAGAAGTAAAGGTGAGAGATGACGTCATTGCCAAGTTATTCCTTCACCGCTGTAGAATATGATTTTTTTCCATTTCACCATATAATTATTCTTTCTCATTGTCGAGATTAACTTAAAGAGGTGAAAAGTGACGTAAAATGAATAACTAAAAAGTAACGAAATACGTACATGAAGGGTTCGCACCTAATGTCTTCTTCTCTGCAGTGCAGTGTGAGATTTGTAACATGAGATGGGTTGACGACCGAAGCATTTCTATCTCGTGGTTCCACACCACATCCCTTTTTACTGTCTCTTCGTTCTGTTTTTTTCTTTCTTTTTTGCTTTAGTCTCATTGTTCTTTATCGTTTTTCCCACTTGGATTAGCTGTAGATTAGCTAATTGCTACCTTTCTCACACTGACGTCAGCAGAGAATTTCGCTACAGTGTTCATGGCTGCTAATCTATCTCCATCTCTTTTTCCTTTCTCTCCGTTTCTTGGTTCTTTTTCCGTGTCTCCCTTTGTTTCTTGTTTCTTAACCTCTTTTCTTTTTCTTTCTTTGATACGCTTTGTTTATTTTGACCATATGAAATATTTTATTTGTTTTCTGTTAATTTCACATTTGATTTATTTGTTAGTTTCAATACTATTGTTTGATATTTTGATATTGGCTTAAATTTGTAATTTTTGCTGTACATTTGTTACTCGCAATATCGGAAGCGGAAGTCATTTCCGGTTTGTGAAGATGTGTAGAACTGTCCAATCTTTTATTGATTCAGTTGCGAGGACAACAGTGAAAAAAGAGAAAAGAAATAAGTTGAGTTGCGGAAGATAACGTCTATTTTGTGAAAAACGCTGTTTTAAAGGAAAAGCAGCAACTTAATTCAAAAGCGATTGTGTTGGTGAATATTGTTATTAATTTGCAGTGATTGTTTAAAGGTAAAATGTTTTATTAAATTTGTAAAATAGTAAGAAGCTAATTTTTTGTTCAAATCGTTTCGTCCTGAGAACCAAGTGTAGTATACATTAAGGTTAGTCTCATAACTCCGCCGCACAGGGAGATTGGGTAGCTACCGTGACGTAGTAATCCGTGATCCAGTGGCGAACACCAGAAAGGAACGTCACATCTTGCTTACTTCGTTTCTTCGTCTCTCTGTTTCTTGACCTTCCTTCTTTTTCTTTCTTACTTACTTCGTTTCTTCGTCTCTCTCTCTCTCTGTATCTGTGTGTGTTTCATGATTTTCTTCTTCTTCCTTTCTTTATCCGTTTTGCTTCCTGTTTCTTGATCGCCTTTCTTTCTCCTTCTACCTTCGTTGCTCTCTCTCTCTCTCTCTATCATTTTCTTTATATTTCTGTGTTCTTTTATGACTCGTCTCTCTCTCACACTCTCTCTTCCTTGAACTCCTTTTTTTACATCCTTCCTTTCTTTGTTTCTCTCTTTCCTCTGTTTCCTTGTCATTTCTCTCTTTTTCTCTTTCTCTCTCTATCGCTTCCCCTTTTTGCAATTCTGCCTTCCTCTCTTTTATCTTATTATTACTAACTTTCTCCGTTGCTCTGTGTCTATTACTTTCTCTCTTTATTTCTGTTGCATTCTTTATGTTTTCTGTCTGTCTGTTTCTTTTTGCCATCTTTTCTTACAGTTTCTCTCTCTTTCTCTGATTCTTTGTCATTTCACTGACTCTTTCTCTCTCTCTGTCACTTCCCCTTTTTGTAATTCTGTCTTTGTCTCTTTTATCTTATTATTTCTATCTTCCTCCGTTTTTCTGTCTCTTATCACTTCTTCTCTCTTTATTTCTCTTTCATTCATTATCCCTTCTATCTCTCTCTCTCTGTCCGTGTGTGTACTCTTTTAGAAATAATTCTGATAATTTCTGACGAATTTTATTTGAGTAGGACTCAACACATCCTACCTTCCAGTTGCGACAACATCTGTCTCTTCGTCAATTTAACCCCTTTTTTGTCCCGTACTCTGTTCAAGATTTGAAATATTTCCTCTCGCGGTCCTGCCTCACCCGTGAACATTACCATATCCTGCACAAAACTGATATGAGTCGGCGATGAAAAGAAACATTTCCGCTTACTCCTGACTTACTTTACAGACGACACATCTTCATTGCAGAATCTTCCTTGGATCCTGACCTGCAAGTTTGAGCCAGGACCGACGTCAGGAGTGGAAAATTTGATTTCACACTCTGCGTCACTCGAGTAACTGTTCAAGAGATTTCGCTAATGGAATTAGGTGATTTGTCGGGACAGGGATATTGCAAGGAGGGGAGGACGCTGTTTCGAATTTTGACGAGACTTCCGGAGGTGCCTTGCGTAGCGTCTCCTGTGTCTCAAGGGAGTGTCACGGTGAAGTCATCGTGGTCCGTGGAGACCATAGTTGCCAGCAATTGTTGCCGAATCGAGTTTGAGGGGGGAGGGTGGGTTATGCTACAAGTGGACTCCTGTCTCTGAAGATCATCCACTAGTGTGCCCACTGTAAAATAGCTGAATCAGTGTTCCTGGGTAAGATTCAGATTTCTTATCGGTGCCAAATATATTATTTCCAATCTCAAATGTGTTTTGCCCTTTTAAAGAAATCTCCATTTCGGTTACACAACTACACCTCTTTGATAGTTTATGTTCAGAGAATATAATTGTAAACTTAAAAGAATACCATAGAAAATATGTATCTCTATCTCTCTCTCTGTTTATTTATCTCTTTATTTCTCCTTTTCTTTCTCACTCTGTTTGTCTCCCCTATCTCCTCTCTCTCTGTTTATTTATTTTTCCTTTATCTTTTTCTTTCTCACTCTGTCTCCTTCTAGGTCTTTCTCTGTTTATTTCTTTTTTCTATCTCACTCTCTTTGTCTCCCTCTATCCTGTCTCTCTGTATTTATTTATTTCTCACTCTCCCTCTGTCTTCTCTCTCTGTTTATTTATATTTTTATTACTTGCTGTTTGTCTCCCTCTATCTCTTTCTGTTCATTTATCTCTGTATTTCTCACTCTGTCTGTCTCCCTCACTCTGTTTACCTTTTTTCTTTATTACTCTTTCTGTCTTTCTCTCTCTGTTTATCTTTTTTACTCTGTTTGTCTCCCTCTATCTCTCTCTGTTAATTTATCTCTGTCTTTCTCACACACAAATAATTATATTCGGAATGCATGTAATTTCTGTCTTTCAAAAATACTGTTTGTGTGTTTGTTTTCCATTGTTGGCTAATGTGAAAGGGAACGTGTTGAAAAATGTTTCCATTCGTTTGTTCGAACACAAATGCTTTAAGCACCGACTTCTATTCCCTTTTTTGCGTGATTTACGAGGATAGGAACGTATTTCATATTAGCACCACTACTGCTACTACTACTCTACCACTAATAATGATAATAATTGCATTATTATTATTATTATTATTATTATTATTATTAATGGCATTATTATTGTTGGCACGTTTATCCTTGTGCTTGCCCCCCCCCCGACAAAAATTCGTGGTTGCGCCTCTGAGTATAGCCTGTAGCAACTGATGTACCAGTCTTGAACAATCCACAAACTCATACAGTTCATTAGGTTCACATTTACCCCCTGCAAAATTTATTTTCCAATCTTGCCAAGATTTCCACCACAGGAGCAGGGGAGCAAATAGATAGCTCCATCGATCGATTCTAAACCATTTGTCAGGGACGACAAGTGACAAAGGGAAACCAGATATACACCATGTAATGTGAATTGGTGGCTGTAGAGGAACGAGAAAAATATCCGTGATGATCTTGCCATTGTGTATGGACGTTTCATATGTGAGAATTCAATGGACGCGAGCTTGTCTGTAAACAAGCGTTGTGTACCGTCGACACAAAGGAGGCAAATTCTGCGCAGGTTCCAAGCGGAGACCCATTGTGAGTCCTCGCTTTCAAGTTGGACGCGGTGGATTAAATAATGCGAGATGGCATTGATTCGCGCCCATTGTTGCGAAACCTCGATTGTTGATGACGCTATTAATTATGGTAAATGGTGAAAATTATTTTGCAATGCAAATTTTAAAAAGTGAATTCCCTTTTATTTGCCTCTGAATGACAGTGGTGTTATATTTACCAGTCTGTCTCATTTGGACACGATTTTTGGTCTCCCTCATGTAATTTGTTTTAATTTTAACATGAAACCCAGTAGTGTGCTGTGAATTTCGTTAGGGAGTTATTTTATCATTTCACGTCTATATTTAAGAAGAGAAAATGGACCTACAACCCTCATCAATATCTCCGTCATGGGCACGCCACTGATAGAACCTGTGGATTATTTAATTCAGTCAATGACAACAGTCAACCTAATCTCCAGAAATGTGTAATACTTTCTGCCACATTTCAGTTATCAATTTTATTCTTTCAGTGGTGGGGGCGCATTGAATTCTTCTCTCCAATGGTTTGTTGGGTATTGCTTACGTCACGGAGGCTGTTTCTTTGATTGTCTTTTGTTTTCACTTCGCTTGCTCTATATTTTTATCTATTGAAAGCTCTGACTCTTCTGGATAACTCATGTCATTATTAATACGAGAGAACCTCTTCAATTCACTCCCTGAAGATGAAAGTTTTAATCTTCACTTAAGTTCCTGAAGATGAAAATATTTACTCTCAAAATCACTCCCGCGGTTGTTTATCTGAGAGAACATCTTCACTTCAGTCTCTGAAGATGGTAGTGAAGCTCATTCTCTCAACTATTCAGGTGGTTGTTAATCCGAGAGAACATCTTCTCCATTTTCTGAAGATGAAGATAACATATTCTGTAGAAGACTTCTTCGTATCGTTTTCAGAATTCAGCAAAAGTTGTTAACCCGATAGAGCTTCTTCACTTCAGTCCCTGAACATGAGTGAAGTTTGCTCTTAAATGTTAATGCGAGAGAACCTCTTCACTTCAGTCCTCTAGGATGAGTGGCGTTGGCTCTCAAAAGCTCAGAATAATCTCCAGATCTCACCATGTGTCCATCCCCAGAAAACTTCCTTCGTTTTGAAACAATTATTCGCAATAGATCATAAGACGAAATACGTCTGATGGAGCATAATAATTAACAATAAAAAATCAATGTCTGTGAAATTCGTAGCAAAATTCTTGAAGGTCTTTCTCCTCTAGGGAGACAGTCATTTGCACTCAACCGGGTGAGGATGTACCTTCAGTTTAGTCAAACAAACTGGGACGTCATGTATACCGAACTGCAGCACTATGCACGGATAAATTCCGTCAGGAACGATAAACCAACATTACGACCAATTCTCCAACACGATGCCGGCGTGAGATAAAGCAAGTTCTAAAGTAACAATCTCCTCCCCCTTCTCCCTCTGTTCTCGTATTTTGCCCGGGGACCTGAGGAAAGGGTGAGGTACACGAAGACCTGTCGCGATTTCGTCGTCTTGGGAGCAGTTAGGCGGTTAATGCCTGCGACAGCCGGAGATACAGATTTCGTGTACAGATGAAGTACGCGCGATGTGCTGCTCAACCTCCGTCTCCATGGACTCGTTTCGTCCTCCGAGTTCCGTGGGGTGTGCGTACATGGAGGACAGGTAGCGCCGAGTTAAGGGTTTGCTCAGGTTCCTCCCAAAGTGCAATTATTGTCAGATCCAAAAGTCTCTTATCTGGGACAGTTAGGGACAATATATATATATATATATATATATATATATATATATATATATATATATATATATATATATATAATATCAAAAACAAAGTTCAATAAATAAATATATATTTATATATATGCAAATTAATAATTTATATAGAAATAATATTTAAACATTGCAATTGTTATATATTTTTATTTATATATATTAATATTGTTTTTATTTTTTATTAAAGTTGTTTGTTGATAATTTTATAAATATATTGTTGATTTTAATATTGTTTATCTAAAATACAATAAACAAATAAATTGTAATATTGTTTATTTAAAATAAATATTTTTTTATTTTAAACACAATATTTAACACTAATTATATTTTGTACAATTTTATTGTATTTAAAAATATAATATTATTATATATATGCTACATTGAATTTATATAAAATTTATTAATACAAATTAAACAACCAAAATTATATATTTTTTTGTTTGTTATTGTATACACATTAAATGTGTGGAGAACAGATCGAGACTTATTATGCCTTATTATGTTTTGTCTTTTTCGAGACTTTGGTCAATTAGAACTTATTCAGACACATACCAAAGGTGTAGCTGTGTAAATTGTTTATTTATAGGGTTGTATATGTGTTGTTTAATAGGCAAAAGCTTTGTTAGTTTATTTGTTTTAATATTTACTTTTAATTTTTTTTCGTTGAAAAGATTGGGAATTTCCTTTTGAGGCCGTGATGTTATTGATAATTTCCCCTTGAAACAGTGACGTGGGGGTGATGTGATCAGCACCATGCCCCTGGCCGCCTTTACCCCCAGTTTCCTCCAGGTACCCAATTTATACGACGTTGTGTGGGTGCTGGAGCCGCTTGAACAGGTGGAAATATCTCTGTTCTCCCCCGCTGGGGATCGAACCCAGGTCTCTCGCGTGGTGGTCAGTTGCCCTAACGACTCATTTTTTTCCTTAAGGAATACTCCTATGCGATTGTATTCCCCGTTATTCACCATTTTATCAACTTTCACACATATAACTTTTTACTAATATTCTAGGTTTTTCTCATTACGGACATACATAAGCATCCATGTTCTAGCCGGGATTTGAACCCGGGATCCCTGGCATTGCAGCCTGCTGTGAAAACCACTCCGCCACGGTCCACAGGACTAAGCTACCGTGGCTCATACATGTAGAATAGGTATTATAATAAGAAATAAGCCCTCAAGTTACCTTCTAAGAAAGTTCCCTTGTCTTTCGCTCTTGCAAAATAGAGTGGAATTACTCTTCCTCTAGCACCCTAACGGTGCTTCTTAGAACAAAAATGCACATAACCTTTTTCGTAGAGAATTTTATGTAGATTATATTTTATCATAACCTCTTTTGCTGTAAAGTGCTTTCCAAGCGAGATATTTGCAAAAAAAATATTTTGGGGGCCATTTTTGAAAGATGGCGGCCAAATCCGAGGTGGTACAGGGTTGCAAAATTAATATGTTGTTAAGAATCCTTTTAGGAAGATAATAAAATTTGTTCCAGCTTTTTATGATCTTCATAAAATTCATATTTTGAAATTGTGCCGCGAGAACATCGACGAGGGGTGCTTTGCAATGGACTGCTTTATGTTAAGAGATATTGGCACTTTTCAAGTCGATTGTTATATTTAGCAAGAATTTATAATAAAGTCATCAGAGATTCTACTTTCGGCAATGAATAACGCGATATATCTTAAGTTACTCTACAAAACCCTGTGAAGCTGACACATGGAATGAAACCACAATCACAAACACTGTTGAAGTATGTAATGACTTGTATATAGAAATTCCTCCAGTCAAAATAAATAAGTGTCTCACCGACTAGATGATACGTAACAAAATTAAGTCCAGTTCATGTCAAAAGAGGAAGAGGTGTCAAATGCGTATGTATTGAATAGTTCTTTAGTAAACTGAATTTTGCTTGATAACCGAAAATGATCGATATCATAAAATCGACTAAAGTTTCCAACAATTCGACTGTTCTCTAGTTCGTATCGACAGAGCGGAGGGACTGGAAGGGGAAGGGGAGGTAGGGGACAGCTGCCCCTTCTCGATTCGAAATTGATGCAAATCGACAACAGCTGAGCCTCCAGAGATTGCTCGCACGCTTCCCTAAGCATTGCCACCCTCTGATGTTTTTTGCTTGTAGAAGTTATTGGTCATCTAAAATCAGTGTTTCCAACCTCTTGCAAGTTGTCTTCCTACAATCTTGTTATTCTCCTAGCAACGAGGATTCCGAGTGAACATTGGTCGCTCTCGTAGGCGGGTAGACAGAGGCTTGAACTCATGAAAGTAGGCTCATTACCATGGAGACGATATTTTGTTTGTTTTGTACTGCATTGCCAAACCTAACAACCGCAATAGGATGCGGGTAACTTCATGGAATGCTTCTGTCTGAGGTGAGAGGGGAAAATACATGTTACATTACCTGACCCAAGTTTAGTTTTTGACTCTAGGTCTTTTCTACTCTTACGACGGCCGGTTCTAATACTGGCAAGGAAATGGGGAGCTGGGATTACGCCACAGACCAACCAGACAACAGCGGTGGCGCCGAGAATCACGACGTCGAGGGGAGGAACTACCACGTAAACCTCGTTCTACTGACTGCTGCGTTTCTTATCGTGCTGGATTGGTCGCTTCCCACTTCCCTTGCCAGCATTAGGATCGGCCGCCGTAACAGTAGAAAATACCTTTAAGGATAGAGCAACACTGCGACAGCACTGTACCCAGGTCTGGGCCTATTGTTCATCAGAAGCTGGGAAGTCTACCTCTAATTCTTCCATTGCGTGGACTTTCATCAGGAGCTGGGAAGTCTAACTCCAATTCTTCCATTGGTGGACTTTCATCAGGAGCTGGGAAGTCTAACTCCAATTCTTCCATCGCGTGGACTTTCATCAGGAGCTGGGAAGTCTACCTCCAATTCTTCCATCGCGTGGACTTTCATCAGGAGCTGAGAAGTCTCCTTCTAATTCTTCCATCGCGTGGACTTTCATCAGGAGCTAGGAAGTGTACCACCAATTCTTCCATCACGTGAACTTTCATCAGGAGCTGGGAAGTCTACTTCTAATTCTTCCATCCGGTGGACTCTCATCAGGAGCTGGGAAGTCTACCTCCAATTCTTCCATCGCGTGTACTTTTATCAGGAGCTGGGAAGTCTCCTTCTAATTCTTCCATCGGGTGGACTCGCATCAGGAGCTGGGAAGTCTAACTCCAATTCTTCCATCGGGTGGACTTTCATCAGGAGCTGGGAAGTCTACCTCCAATTTTTCCATCGCGTGGATTTTCATCATTAGCTGGGAAGTCTCCTTCTAATTCTTCCATCGCGTGGACTTTCGTCAGGAGCTAGGAAGTGTACCACCAATTCTTCCATCACGTGAACTTTCATTAGGAGCTGGGAAGTCTACTTCTAATTCTTCCATCGCGTAGACTTTCATCAGGAGCTGGGAAGTTTACCTCCAATTCTTCCATCATCGCGTGGACTTTCATCAGGAGCTGGGAAGTCTACTTCTAATTCTTCCATCGCGTGGACTTTATCTGCATTCAAATAGAGCAAAACGATTGCTGAAACACAGACTATGTAAACATGTGAAATACATTTTTATACGCATGCTCGCAAATTTACGACATTGTTGCTTCTTATGTTATCGTATGTATCGTAACTAAATTTTCTAAATATCTTCGAGTTTATGTCATAGGGTTGATGACATTCTGTATGATATTTCCTGCAAATAATGGTTAATGAAATCTGTGAGGCTTCCGTTTTTGTGGACGATGTGTCACACAGACAAAAGTATTTATTTCCTCGCTTGTTTATCACATTCTGTTTCTCTTTCCTATTTTTCCCTTCTTCACTTGTCTCATCTTCTACTCTTCTCTATTTCTTTTTTCCTGTCTCTCTTCTTTCATCGTAGTTCTCTTTGAATTTTTCTCATATTTAAGCTCTTGTCTATTTTGTCTATCCCGTTTTCTATTTTTATTTGTCTCTAGTATTTTCTTTTTAATTTCTCATTCCTTCTTTCCTTACTGCCCCTTTTCACCTCTGTTCTGTATTTGCTCCTCTACTTTACCTTGTCTTTGATTTTTCTGTTTTGTGTAGGGCGCCGCGGTGCTCCAGTCGGTAAGGCGTTTGATTGCCACGCGGGAAAGCCAGGTTCGATTCCGGGGTCTAAGGTCTGAGATTTTCCGGCCTTGTCCCCACATAAACCGGCTCTGGGACTCAGCCTCATTCAGTGGGTAACTGGAGGCAGGCCGGAGCGTGGTGCTGATTGATTTGTTGCTTTAAGTCCACGTTATGCACAGTAAGGCTAATCGGTACTGGACCTACAGTGTAAAGTGGGATCCGAACCGCTATGTGCCACCACCGGAAACACTGTTGCCTTGCAATCTAAGGCCCCTGGTTTGATCCCAGTTGGAGGAGACACACATGGCTTCTGAGGAATATTATTGTCTGTTCGAATGGTAGCTGTGTAGTAATCTTGCGCGTAGTAGTGCATGTGCTGAAGCAATGCCACTCAACCTAGTTTCTGCATTAAAGTTGTACCTTATATCACGTGTATTCATGGGCAAAATAACACCAGAACTTAAAACATAGGAAAGGAACTATTTCTCAAGTCAAGTGTTTTTGTTAACACGAACTTCGTTCTTGCAGTGAATGGAGAGTAGTCACGATGTGGATTTAAAACTATTTTGTGTAGTTGGTATTTTTTAACTTTATCTATTCCCTCCCTCATCTCTCCTCTTTGTTATATTCGTTTCGGCAGCCACTACAGCCCACTTTTCCCTGACGTATCTGGATAAATATTTATGAGTGGGCAACACTAACATGTAGTTTCATCTCCTGGAAGAGATAATAGGCGGTTGGGGGGGAAACCTTGAGCGTCTGACTTTGTCGTCTTGCTCGCATGAGACCGAAGTCTTTAATTTCCAGCCCCTGACCAGTGAAAAGGGTAGAATTACCCGGCTAACTACGATACATTTTTTTTTTTTTGTATTTACATTGTTGGAAGGGAGAAGGTGAAGACGTCCCAATCCATGTAACTATGGCAACGGCGATGACTCATACGGCTTTTGAGGATCAATGCTGAGAGAGACTGTACGCTGCATTCTGCCAGAGCATTTTGTTCCGTTATCAGTGTTGCCAACTCTTGCTGCTCAAAAGTCACTAAACCACTTCATATATTACTAGGTGGAAAGAAGAGGAAAGTTATTCTACTGCTGCGAAAGAACAGTGTTGCTTCTGTTGAATGTCTGGTCTGTACATCTAAATTTCTTTTGTTCTGGTTTGTTAGTGAGATCGTATCGGAGTTGTTAGCGTGACGCTCTTCGAAGACAGAGATCTCAGGTTCAAACCCTGGCTAAGGCATGGATTTGCTCCATCGTCCGTTTCATGAGTTCATCATTCAACCTCTTCGTTGCGGTTAACCCAAAAGGTAGAATAGCGGTCTAAAATAAAGTTTCTCTTTGTTTCTTGTATAAAGGTCAGTCTGGCAGTATTGGCGGCAGTGAGTAGGCAGCAAAGGGTGGCGGGGTGTGTTTTCCCAGGGAGGGAGAAAGGTAAAGCTATCCCCTGTGCATCGCACCGTGCTGCGAAGGCCCATAGAAGGATTTGAAAACATTTTGCAACGTTTAATTGGCTGCAACGAGGTAGACCCCTGTTCGATTCCCGATGTGCGTGATCTAATGTTTGGCTTTTCACGACCCTATCCCTGCATAAAGAGGCTCTGGGGTTCGCCCAATCTCTAATTAATTAGTAAAAAATAGGACAACTTTTGAGGTAAAAGTGAACGGAGCATGGTTCTGAACACATCCAAAAATTAGCAGAACGCCTTAATATGTGGGGTCCTACCATATGGTACAGTGCAGTAAGCACAGGTAAATTTTTATCAAATTTTATCATAGAGAAATTATCAAAAATTTTCTGCTATTGCTGTCAAATAATAGACCAAAAACTTTTCAGTGACACCAGTCTCGACTCGGTACATTCAGTACTTGCGAGGTAATGGCATTTTTATTTATCAAAACCAGCCCATTTTTAAAATTTTCCAACAGTAAAAAAAAATAAACTTTTGTCCCCGCCCCTCCGAATCAAAATTTGCTGCTTTGTTTCACATCATGAGTAGATTCAAATAAAAAATGAGAATCTTGAACTAGGTAGTTCAATTTACATTAAATTTAATAGCCTTCTCTCAAGAGACAGTGGTGGCGATTGGGTGCAAAAACTGGGGAGGGGCGAGCTAGGACAGGGAACTCTCTCTTTATAGACGAGTCTTCTCATTAAAGAGGTCATAGTGCCAAACGTTCCCCTAATCGCGGCCACTGCTCAGAGAATGTAATTCCCTCCATAGTAACACAATATGCTTCTGGGTAGCAATTATGTCAACCATCCTGATTTGTCACGAAATGGCACTCATAATTTCCGGCTGCTCTCCTTTGCTAAACCGTAAATCCACCAGATTTAGCGCCAGGTAGATGGAGTTGGCAACTCTGCAGCAACTTCTCGTAGCAACCGGATTCGAATACCAGAAGGAATGGCTTTCTGCAAATCAGATAATTGCCGCTTTCTCCCGCGCGGATAATGGAAGCATGGAATTTCTGGGAATGACTTGGCAGCGTTTCAAAAGCGTGGATTGTTTTGGGGGGAAAGTTATGGAATTTCTACACGGCCGGCGCTAGCCCCTTGGTTGTTATGCAACCGGCAGTTCCGCCGTGTTATTCTATTTGCCTACGTCCCTGGCTTTGTTTCTTTTTCATTTTCAGGCCGCACGGTGAAACACATTCTTCGATGCGAATGTTTTCCGTTGCCATGGACACGGCCACATACAAAACAGGAAATTAAATCAGAGATGTCTGTGGGTATAGGTATGATTGAATTTTCCATCATTCAGTCACAGTTCATCTGAGAAAGAATGGAGAAATAAGCTCTTTATTAAATGCTAGGTCTCATGCAAGACAGAATTGTATTTCAATAAATTCCAGGAATATACGTGCTTGATAGCTGTTTAAACGAAGAGTGGCGGATACAATGTTTAAACCAAATGGCGTACTTTTTAAATTGCATTTTTTTTAAATCTGCTTTGCTGGCTAATTTACTCGTTACCGATATTTTTTACATACAATTAGGATATTTGACTGTTTTCACAAGTATCACACCTGTTCCCTGTGGTGATTTCCCCCCCCCCCCCCCAGTTCTATATATCCTTCAGTTCTGAATTGATTGATTGGTTTACTCCCCTTTTGTGCATGAAATTGATGGAGAGAGACACTCGCAAAGAACAGCCTTGCCTAGACTGGGATTCGAACCCGGGGTCCCTGCCGTCGTAACGCGCTAACCACTCCGCCACGGTGTCGGCTTCTTCACGTGTGCGTCTTTCTATCTCTGAATCATCTCTCCCTCTCTCTATTTCCTCGCTCTGTCTTTCATCCCCCCTCCCCCCGCTCCGAAAAACGTTCACTTCTTTGCCCCATCACGCCCCCCGAAGGGAAACGCGAGTGTGGGAAGGGTGGGAGCCTGTTTTACTGACGAATAAAACTAAGCGGGAGGGCAATCAATTTGAAACGGGGCCCCAACAGAGGTCCCGAAATCATCTCCTCTCCAGCGGGAGGCTCACAGTAAGTTAGGGCTGATTGCCTCGTTTCCATTATCTCCGTCCTGTGGTTCTTACTTGTTAGGACTTTGTGCCTTTTCTACCCTTCTTCTTCTTCCGAAGTCAGCGGCGAGGGTCTTATTTGTACAAAGGCTTCATTCACTTTCATTTCTCTATCTCCGTTCTTTTTACTTTCCATGCTTTCTTCTGTTATTTATACTCAGCGTGTATATAGCCTTTATTTCTCTTTTATTATAGTTTGTTAGTGTTCTTTGTTAGTTCATTTTGCTTCTTTTTTATTGTTTTTACGTGTTTCGCTTGTAAAGCATACACCAGTTTTAAGGAAGTGACGTCATAGCAATGAGAGTCACCCCTTCCTGGAAATTGGCTTTGTTCATTTCAAGTAAGAAATAGCATAAACCTTGTTATTTTTATTGTAGATATAAATATAGTTCATTTAGTTAGTATTCGAACCACAGTAAAAGCTGCATTACACGAAAAAAATAGTTTAAAATACAGGAACCAGGTTACAATTTAAATTTCTATCACATAATTCCAATTATAAATGGTTCTGCAGTTTCCCCAATTTTTAAAAAATAGTTTTTATGTGAGAGGTCGCACAACATAAACTTTATGAATAAAATTTCCTCTTAATTTTAAAGCTTTTTCGTGAACGAGGAGTGTAAAAGTTATAACTAAATACAATAACTATGACTGGCAACATGGCGCCTAACAAGGTAGACGTAGGTATCTCGTGCTCTCAGTTCTCAACGTTTTTACAAGATAGTAAATGTGGTAAATGTTCTCGTTCAGTGAAAAATGGAATTTTATGCGATATCTGTGATAAATGGTATCATTTCTCAAAATGTTCTAATGTTAATGAGGCCAATATACCAGAAAATATGTGGGCGTGTATAACTTGCGTAAACTATCAGAAAACTGTGACAAAGGAAAGTGCACAACGTGATGATTATAATACTCAGAGAGAAGACTATGAAAGTATAATTAGAAATCTTACGGAGGAAATGGAGTCTTTACGAACAATAAATCAAATCATCCAAAAACAATTAGAGTGCAAAGGAGGAGAATCCGAGGACCTTTACAGGTATAGTCCCAGTAAAGACTGGCCAACTCTACCGGATAGGCCAAATTCTAATGTTAGCAATACATGGACATCTGTAATAAAGAACAAGAAAAGATCTAAGAGCCCCCCAATTAAGGAAAATTCCGTCAATTTCCAATCACGAAACCGTTTCGAGATACTACAAGATTGAAGAAACAAACAGTTTAAAGTGCAAGGCAGACTCCTATAGTACAAAGCGCATTTCTGCTGGTAGAAAGTCTTCGAAGAACACAAGTTATAAGGGGAAAATATGCTTGTATACCGATAGTCAAGGAAGGAATGTAGCTACGCAACTTCAAAATCAAGTAAGTAACTCAATATTCAGTATGGTGAAACCTGGTGCAACTTTCAAGGAAGCCACAATGGAGGTGTCTCAAGAAAACAAGCAATTATGCTCAAAGGATCTCGTGGTTTTACTAGCAGGAACAAATGACATTGCTAGAAATGAAGCAAGTGTGTTTATGAGAACTTTGAGGAGACGATTACAACTTCTTCTGCACACAAATGTTCTTCTGTTCACAGTGCCTCACCGTTACGATCTCCTACCTTGGTCATGTGTAAATGTAGAAATAGATCGTGTGAATCAAGAAATTTATAAACTTAGCAAACATTTCAAAAATGTAAGTGTTGTAGACATAAGTTTGATAGGCAGAAGGTTTTACACTAGCCACGGACTTCACCTTAATAGGCTAGGTAAGAAATATGTCTGTTATGAAATACAGAAGGTAAGCAATAAAATATTTGCAAATATGTACAAGGAAATAATACCAATGAACTGGTATGAACAGGGAAACTCCCTTGTGAACCTGACTCCATAAAAAAAACTGCTTCAGTGTGGAGCCAGGTCAAACAATCAAATCTAACGAAACCACTTCAAGATAGCCTTTATAAAGTAGTACGTTCGAATAGTAATAGTGGCAAAAAACAAACTTCACAGCCTGAAAGTGCAACTAATTTATTACTTTTTCATATTAATCTACAATCTATTAGAAATAAATTACCGGAGTTGGAACTTTTTTTGGATGATTTTCCTTGTCATGTTTTTTCCGTTAATGAACATTGGTTGGTTAACGATGAAATAGATATGTACATCCCTTCAAATTACAAGTTAGCTAGTATTTTTTCTAGGAAGTCTATGATCCATGGAGGTGTTGGTATTTATGTACGACTCGATTTTAATAAGGAGTATCAACCGTTAGATATACATCACTTGTGTGTTGAAGGAGTATTCGAAGTTACCGGCATTGTATTTAACAGTTTGAAAGTTGTGGTCATATCCATATACCGCATTCCTAATTCAGATTTAAATATGTTTTTGTTACAATGGGAAAAACTTACAAGGTCCATTGATAAGTACAAGCAATTTGATGTTGTTTACTTGGGAGATATAAACATAAATGTTCTAATTGATAATGCTGTAAAGAAATCATTCTGTGATACTCTCAGGTCTTATGATTATTATTATGCTAATGATCATGTAACTAGAATGAAATCTTGCATTGATAATGTGATCACTAATGTTAACAGAAATATGATATCCTGTGGAACTATTGATCCCTGTTTATCAGACCACAGCGGTCTGTGGCTTATTTTACCAATTTTAATTTATACCACACCCCCCACCACAAAAACTACAAGTTTTAGATTGCTTGGTGAAACTAACATAAGAAACCTCAGAGATAGCCTTAATGAAATAAATTTCTATGAATTGTTAAGTACCTGTAATAATTTGACTGAAGCATGGAACAAATTTACACATACAATTGTCGATATTTATAATGAGTGCTGTCCAATAAAATACAGAACTATCATCACTGGTAAGAAGAAAATGAGAACACATCTAACATGGTTCACTCCTAAATTAGCAAACCTTAAAGCTCTTATGCTCAGACTACATGATAATGCCAAAAATGGCGATCAAACTTCTAAATTGAACTATAATGAGATTAAAAAAAAAATTTAGAAAGGAAATAAAATTAGCTAAGCTAAAAGCTAATGAAGAGTACATAGCTAAGGCAAGTAATAAATGCAAAGCTGCCTGGTCAATAATCAAAAAGGAAACAAAGATAACGGACGAAACAAAGTTGCCAAGTATCACACCCAATGAGTTTAATAGTTTCTTTATAAACAATCAAGAACATTTAAACAAAATTCCTGTGAACTATGAAGAAAATGTCAACAATGATCTTAATGACTATCTTGGTAGGCAAAGTTTCCCACAATTTAATCATATAAATTTTAAGTGGATACAGATTAGTACGGATGAAATTTTAATTATTGTGTCAAAAATGAAAAACTCCTATAGTGAAGATTTTTTCGGTCTATCAACATTTATTATAAAGCATATAATTGACATAATAGCACTTCCAATTACATATCTTATTAATGGGACATTAAATGATGGTATTTTTCCTGATAACCTAAAAATATCTATAACAGTCCCTATCCACAAAAAGGGTGACAGAGATAACCCTGGTAACTACCGACCTATATCCCTTGTTCCAGTGTTTTCTAAAATTATAGAGTACTGTGTAAAAAAAACAATTGACCCCTTATTTTGAACAGAATTCACTTATTAATGTAGCCCACTTTGGATTCAGATCGGGGCTATCTACTATTAATGCGGTAGAGACGGTCGTAAATGAGATAATTAATGGTTTCGAGTCTGGCTCATATACATGTACAACTTTGATAGATTTAAGTAAGGCTTTTGATACAGTTGCGCATGAAATCTTGCTTAAAAAACTACAGTATTATGGAATAAAGGGTATTGAACTATCCCTTCTTAAGTCTTATCTCACTAATCGACGACAGATAGTAAAATTTAATAATAAGAAATCTGATGAGCTAGACGTTTTGTCTGGTGTCCCCCAAGGATCAGTATTAGGTCCATTTTTGTTTTTAGTTTATATGAATGACCTACCTAATTGCCTACCGTATAAAACAGCTATCTATGCTGATGACACTACCTTTATTACAAATGATCATAGTATTCTTAACCTTAGTATCAAAAATAAAGAAATGTTAAATGCTTCCTCTTTATGGTTTAAAACAAATAGCTTGGTGTTAAATACGACAAAAACAGAAACTCACTTTTTCTGCTTAAATAACCCACCATGCACCTTAAATAATCAGGATTATGTAAAATTGCTTGGCATATATTTAGATACAAAATTAAGCTGGTCAATTCATACCCAGGAACTATGTAAGAAACTTGCCCGTGTCTTATATCTATTGCGGAAACTAAAAAGGTCTGTAAGTGAAGAAATGATGATCTCTGTGTACTACGCTCTTTTCCATTCACACTTACTGTATGGAAATTTACTATGGGGAAACTCTACAGGTGCTAAGGAAGTCTTTAAATGGCAAAAGAAGGCTATACGTTGTATTAAAGGAGTACAGGATATGGAGTCATGTAGGGAATTCTTTAAGGAATACCGTATTATGACAGTGCCCTCTATAAATATTTATCATAGTTTAATGTACATAAAGGAAAACCTCCCCAGTTTTAGGTTGCGTTCTAATGTACATGACTATAATACAAGGCACAATCTGAATATAGAAATGCCATACGCTAGACTATGCAAGACTCAACAAAATTTTAAACATAATGGAATGAGATTATTCAATTTGCTTCCAGCTTCTATACGTAATTTAGAAAACAAGCAGTTTTCTAAACACATTAATAATATATTAGTACGATATTGTGTATATATAGTGTCACGGAATTTGAAGAAGACTTCCGTCAGGGCCTGTAAAATGTAAATGTCTACTCATAATGCATCACAGAGCTGTAAATTGGGTTTTTGTACATGACTTGTATTGTAATCAAAATAGAGTACTATTTTCCAATTGCTTTCGCTGTAATAAACCATGTAGTGTAATTTGCAAACTGTATTGTTGAATGTGTAATATTTTAATATGTATTTTTAATTTTCTTTTCTTTTGTAATTTTTTATATTAGTATTTATATACTTATTATGACGAAGTCTATTGCAATCATGTTGTCTAATGACTAATAAAGTATTCTATTCTATTCTATTCTATTCTATTCTATTCTAATTTCAGTACACTAACTATATGCAATGTAAAAGGAAAGATAGGGAAATAGAGTTCTGGTACATATTCACTCATCTTGTGGATCGAGTAGCAAAGTCCCCTCATAATAATAATAATATTACAGTAAAACCTCGGTAATCCGGACTATTGGGGGGATAAGTTGACCGGTTTAACGAAATTCCGGAATAACTGAAATAACCTAAGAGAACAGTAGAAAGTGCATTAAAACTCCGTTTACAGCAACAAAACACGTTTATTATGGTGTATTTAAAGGGCATAGGCCTAAATACACTATACAGTACAGTAAAATGTAAATCAATACTGTACATACAATGCAGTACGTACATACGCGATACCCACATTATGATGATGTGCGATTGTTGACTTCTAGCCACATTTAAAACCTTGCATTCTGCTCCCCCCCCCCCCCCTCTTTGCCTTTTGCCTGTCCGGATTAAGCGAAGTTCGGCTTATCGAGGTTTTACTGTAATAATAAAAAAATGTGAAATGAAATTTTATCAATAGCTTGACCTTCCTACGCCCACAGTCATAGCTTTCATCGTTTTCCTCACTGTACTCAAGGTTATTCATCACTTCTTATTTAGGAAGGCTTTTAAATAAAGCTCTTCAAGCTAGGCTGTTGGCCAATCAGAGCACGTGGTACGATAATCGATTATTATCGAACAGCGCATCGAGGCGAAAGCGCTGTATAAACATGTCGTTCTGAAAAAGACATGAAATAATCGTACAATATAATCGAATATTACCCACAACATGCTTGAGCAGTATTTGATTAATCTGCATTTTACAGAGGTCTGTTAAGATAATGTTTAGTTAAAAGTATTATGCACCATTGTGACCACACAGTTTCTTTTCAGTATCTCATATTGTATTTATAATGGTAACAAAGGACGTCATATTTCTTTCAAAATTCTGATATGCTGTCCTCTTAGAAAGAAACTGTTCTCTGTGTCATTTGTTTCGTTGCGACAAATCTATTTATTTCATTCTTTTTATAGATGCTGCCATCTTTTGACAAAAAGTGAAAGTGTTGTCAAACCTTGTTAAAAGGAAGCATGTCTTGTTTCTGTGTGGACGGCAAGATTTCGACTTTGTCCAAATTTTCGAAATAAGCCAGGTTTTCTAGGTTTGAATCTTGGTCAGGGAAACAAGAGAGAAAAGGGGCTTCTCTACCTACCTATCTCTTTGTCTTGTTTACTGATGTGAGCCTGGGTGAGGCCCAGACCCTTTTGTGCAGGAACACCCGAGATGACCACACAAGGAACAGAACCGGGTCCCCCACGTGGTAGTTTGAAGTCCTAACTAATGGACCACCGCGGTTCTTTCTTCCATAATTAACGTATTTGAAATTCACAGCAGAGTGAAAGAATTCTCTTACTTTAAAAAGAATACAATAATAGCAGAATATAAGCGTAAAAAAAATTGAAGTTTTTTTCGACATGCTAAAAAAACACAGGTAATTGTTGCTTAGCCAACTTCCGGCGGCAAAGTTGGACATAAATATTTGAAGTTTCTTTTGGAACAAATCCCAGGTTATGAGGTCTGTTTAGTGATTAGGTAGCGTTTCGCCGCTACTTTGGAAGTTAAACTACTGTTTCCTATTTTTCTGGATGTTCTTGTTTTAACATGTGATAATAGAGGTTCCACTTTGTCACTTTGAAACAATACTAAGTCTATCTTTTAACATACACATAGTTGCACGTGAGAAGTCCTTTCAGCAGGGGTCGAGCGCCTCTAGCGGAGAAATGTGGACTTTCAGCCAGCACGCAAAATGGTATTTGCAACGGCGAAGCGCCGAGGCTGGAAGTATCGTAACGGGCTATGCTTTTACACGCATCTGTCCCTTTCTCGGTCTATGGGTCAACATATCTCCAATTGCTGGTCTTTCTCGGTACCATCCGTCACGTATTTATTACGGTTGCCGGACAATTTCGATGAACACAAAAGTGAAAGGGAGGGTGGACAATTGCAATGACATTATAAATCTTCTATCAAATTGAAGGGTGACTTAACACCCCGTACAATAACTCTTACAAGAGAATTATGTGAAACATTGATATTTTCGGCTGGGAATTTGGTTCAATGAAGTTTTTTGAACATGGGCTAGAGCCAACACACACCTTTTGAAGTGAATACACTTCCCAACTCTCTCGTCGAATTTAATGTCACGCTTCTTCCTTTTCTGACCTTCTAGATTAAGTTCCATACGCATGTACTTGATGTAGTTGTATTCTGCTTGGCTGTTGAGGCAGGCCAGAACATCATGAATGTTTGGACGCGGTCGTCCAAGCCATCTATTTATTTTTGTTGTTCCAACCTTCTACAGCATCATTAGTTCTGTGGCGCCTTTGGTTAGGTTAGGTCCTGATCGTCGTAATTGTCCTACCATTAATTTGTAAACTGACCTTCACCGTCAAAACCATCGCAATTGTCCGTGATTTTGACTTCATCGCAATTGTCCTAGATTCATTTATTACACTCTTTCCGTCATGATTGTTTACTGCACAGAGCCAAAAGTATTTTGGAATTTTGAGTTACAAACAAGGTTGATTTATTTAAATCAGGGTGATTTTTTTTAAAAAAAACACTAATTTAAATCACGTTGTATAAATAATTTATAGAATAATGTACATAAGGTTTTTGTACACATCAGAATCACTTTTCTTGAAAGTACATTAATCTTGTAATAATTTAATGGTGTTTATTATGCTCTAAGAAAGGAAACAAAATATATATATACTGATGGAGTGAAGCTCATAAGAAAGGAAGTGTAATAAGTAAACTGTAAAGACACATTTCTCTTGATTTAAAATTAAATAATTTTTATGGGCAAAAATTGTAAACATTTTTGTAGAATAGTATACAAAATACTAATCACGTTATACTGAAAATAGTGTCATCATTAAACTCTAAATAAATATGGAAGCTGATATTTTGCAAACCTATCATAAAAAATTAACAAAATTCAGCTACAAAGACAAGTTACAATTATATAGTACATCGAGTGTGTTTTATTTTCACTGCAAGAAAAGTTACTTAAATTTATTATAGTTTTATTAACACTCTCAACAAACATTTCCATAGAGTAGGTTCATGTACACAGTATCAGAGACAAAAGAAGATTACATTTACATGTAACTTTTATTTGCTTTCATCAAACTGTTCAAATATTTTACAGGGCCGTTTACTAGAAAAAAGCATTTCTATAAAAAACATATATCTTTATGTATGGTGCCTAAAACCATACAAGAAATTTTAAGCGTGGTTAAAAGAAAACGATTTAAATCCAAACAATCCGATTTGTCAAAAAAATCATCAAAAATGATTTTTTTAAAAATCATTATCTTTATTAACCCTGGAAACGAGCTCGTTTCCAGAATCACACAACTCACCTCTCACACAGTATTTCTACCCATAATCTGATTGATTGATTTTTATATGGCGCATATCACCACACAAGCTATTTTTACCCTTCACACAATACAGCGTGTTTCAAAAAGAATATACGTATTTCGCATGCATATATTTATTAAACTTTAAGACATACGAAGATGAAACTTGACACACATACTTACGAACCTCTCAAGTTCAGATTACAGATGTTCAATATGTCCTCCAGCAGTGACACGAACAATATCACATCGATACTCAAATTCCTCCCATACTCGGGCAAGCATGTCCTTCGTCACTGATGTTACGGCAGTACGGATCCGGTTCTTCAACTCTTCCAGGTTCTGTGGGAGTGGTGGTACATAAATATTGTCTTTAATGAAACCCCACAGGAAGAAGTCAGAGGGTGTCAAATCCGGTGACCGTGGAGCCCAGCTGATACATGCTAAGTCGCCAGCTCCTTGACGACCAATCCAACGGTTCGGTAGAGTTTCATTCAGATAATCACGCACTTGGCACTTGTTCAAAAATGAAGTTGTCTTCGTGCAGCCTCGGAAACAACAAGTTTTGTAGCATAGAGATATACTGCTGACCGTTAGACGTGTTTCCATCAAAGAAGAATGGGCCGTAAACAGATGATCGGGATATCGCGCAAAACACATTCACTTTGGGCGAATCTCGTACATGTTCAATGAATGCATGTGGGTTCTGTAGGCCCCAAATGCGAACATTATGTTTGTTTACCTGACCACTGTCATGAAACGCAGCTTCATCACTAAACACGATGCGTTGTGCGAAAGTGTTGTCATTGTCAATAGCATCAAGAATCTCGTTACAAAATGCCACACGTTTGCGTTTGTCATCAGGACGCAGAGCTTGTAACAGCTGTACCTTGTACGGCTTCATAACCAGCCGACGTCTCAAAACACACCAAATTGTTGTTGTATGAAGTTGTAACTCCCGACTGGCACGACGAGTTGATTTTGAAGGGTTACGTTGGAAAGCAGTTTGAATTCGTGCAACATTTTCTTCAGGAACACGAGGGCGGCCCGGACTCTTTCCTTTACATACACATCCTGTATCTACAAACTGTCGATACCATCTGCGAATGTTCCACCCATTCGGAGGATCAATTTGGTACCTCAACCTGAAACGTCTTTGCACTGTAATCACGGAATTGCACTTCGCAAACTCGAGAACACAAAATGATATCTGCTGCGGAGTAGCCATTTCAAACAACTGACGGTTACCAAGCAAAACAGAACACAACTGACATCTAGCGGCTATTATATAAACTAGACTATGTATTCGTTTCTCTAATAGCCGAGCCGGGGCGCAGCGATTGATAGTTTGGACAAAATAATACTTTGTAATACGTATATTCTTTTTGAAACACGCTTACATGCTCCTTAACAAGAACAAAACTCAGGATAGAGAGCTAACATGAAAAGAAAATATGTCTGCTAAAAACTTTCTCACTCAGTTTTTAGAGCATACAGTCTTAGATTCCTTGGCAAGAACTAAAGCTAGACTGGCTGAGAGGATAAAATCTCTATGCTGTAGTTACAAGCTGAGGCTGTAAGCAGCATACAAGCACAAACACAGGACAACTCCACAAAGGATTTAACTGGCAGTGGGTTCAGACGCCATCGCCTCGTTTGCCTGAAATACTGTATTTACCGGGGTGTACTATGTGGAAGTAAGTTTGACTTTTGAGTGCTCCCTCAGCAGTGACATTTATCTGAAAATTTTGAGCTGCTTTACTGCAATAATTCTTACTTATTGTATACATTTTATTATACAGTTTAAGTCAAAAGTCGGGAACCATAGTGTTACTCAGCTTATATTGTCTACAATGTCTCAATATGTTGACCCTCTTCAGCAAGGCACATGTTCAGTCGACGCTCTCATTTCTTCAGGACACTGAGGATTGTGGCAGGCGGTATTTCCGCGACACAATCCGTTATCCTCCCTCGCAGATGGTGTACATCGCGAATCTGGGTGGAATACACCATTGCCTTCAAGTGAGCCCATAGGTCCATTGGTGTGAGGTCCACTCAGCGGGGCCTCGCCGACCTTTCCACCTCCCCGGAAACTGGTCATCCAGCCACTGACTTACGATTAATCTATTAGTCATATGGTTGCTGACTTTTGACTGTAATTTGATATAATACAGTGAGTTTTTCCGTCCTTGGTGCCGTTGTGCGCCTGTGGGAAGCCCGCTTGGCAACTCCCGCTAAATCGCGTGTGATATCTCCGCTATGGAAACGGTTGGCTTCGAAATGACTCCAATTTCTCAGAATTACCGGTCATGGGGATGTTGGAAATGTTGTCCGGGCGCCAAGCGGACCGCCGACAGGCGGCACAAGCGACTGAAAAACGCACTGTAGAAACAAGAAGTCCAGGCATGCGAGGAAAGCAACAACAGATGTCCGACAACTTCAAATTTTCTGGTAATTTCTATGTACATGAATAAATTGTTTTAACGGCGGTAGACCAGATAACATGGGATAATACGCCACTGCTTCTCAGGTCACCCCTTATTCTGATATCTGTCTCCATATTCGCAAAGTTTCTCGCGCTCTTCCCTGCAAAAAAGTTTGATTGCTCAAGACGGGTGGTTCTTGACATCAATAGAATATGAAGTAGTTGTGTATTAAATGATATCAGATGTGAGGGCGTTATCACCAGACTCCCCCTTCTTATTCAAACTTCTCCCTTTCGCTAAGGGATGCTGGTAGGGAACACCATACACTCTATTAAATTAGATTCAACCTCGTGGGGACATTCCCTTTCATCATTTTAAGAAAAGGGGGAGGATTTTTTGCCAATTCTTGTACCTTTCAGGGAAGATTTGCAAAAAGTTGTGCGTACGTTATCGAGTATAGTAGTCGTCAAAGTAGTTGTTTGTTTCACAAAGGATTCCAAATATAGCGTCAGTAAAATTATATGCGGGAAAGTGACTTACAAATTTTTACGCAGCAGTTTCTTAAAAATGTGTATTTGGTTTGCTATATTCTTGCATTGGCTGCGCAGTCTGTGAAACATGGAACGCTGGATGAGGTAGAATGTAGGAGGGTTCTGACAATCTTTTTAAATATATATTTTTTTAAAATTACGGCAAAACCACTGACATTATCGGAAAATTGAACATAATATTTTTTGTAGGCCATCTAATAAGGATTAAGATTGAGAAATATTATCTTCCTCTGACCATTGGTTACGGAGATGTAGGTCAATAACTGACAGTCTGCGATATTGATGTTTGGGGAGCGCTGGGGGGGGGGGGGGCACCGCGAGGATGGGCGTGGACTTTTGGGATTTTGCACTACTAGTAGTGTTCTAACAACTTACCAAAATTCAACGTGTACGGAATTATTCCCCACATTAGTCGTTTTTGTCCTTTATTGACTGGGCTACAAGCACCGTGTGGTGTTTCCCCGCTTGATGACAGGAGTTCCGGGTTCGAATCTCGGCCTGGGCATGGCTTTGTGAGTGTCCCTTCATCAGTTTCATTATATCATCACTCATCATCGTTGTCGCGATTAGCCAATAGTTGCAGAAAGTCAACGCTAAGTAACAAGAATCAAATAAAATAGACATTTCTTGGAATAAGCGTTCACTTCTGATGTTAGCTTTGGCTTTTTATGATGGAATGTGTGATCTGCCAGTTTATCTATCTCGTGGGGAATGTGGATATGTAACTGTTTCAGAAGGATGGGCTTTTGCAGATGTGTTGCAGATGGAGCTCGGTGACACACATAGGCGTAGCTAGAACATTATATTTGGATGTGCACAAAGAAAAAATGAGGTCTTGTACCTTTTTAATAGCATATTTTGCAACACAATCACTTGGCTCTTTAACTGCACTGGTGTTTGTAAAGGAATATAAAATCACTAAATGACAGTGTTGGAAATTTCTGAATATATGTAGTAGAAAAAATCAAATTGCATAGAAACAGACACAAAATGTTCAAAAATGTTACAAACAAATACATCAAAATACACGTCATCTATAACAAGAGGCGTCTGTCAAAAGGTACAATGTTCTTAAACTCATCAATAGCTTCATTTACATCAATAGACAGCTTTTTCCTTGATATGATCCACATTGTTATGTGACGTCATCAGTAGAAGATATGTCACTAATGTATTTATTTTGTAAAAGAAAGCGTAATTTCTTTGTTATTAAAGGTAATAATGCACCTTGTTTGTAATATATATCTTTTGTTTAATGTTTATTGTATTTTATGCTCTGTTATGAGTAATTTAATGTATCTTTGTTTGCAAGAGTGCTCTATACGAATTTGTATTTCTAAAGATGTATAGATGTCAGTCTTGTTGATAGTATCCTTTTGTAGATAGTGAGTGATTCATCTGTACTTTAATCTGTGTTCTCGAAAATAGTATAAAAGCGAGGATGTCGCGTAAGAATCATCACACTTTCGCCACGGATCGTCGAAGTTTTTAAACTAAAAAAAAGAACTCCTCGGTGTTGTGCATACATCCTGGTATGGTAGTTCGGGGCGCAAGCTAGGCCTATGTGAACATAGGTACGCCGATAGCCATGCATTGATGCTATGCACAATACTGCAACCATTCTACGTTAAATAATAAAGCTAGCCTAAGGGTTAATTTGAAAATAAAAGGCTAAAGAGCAAATATTGGCTCAGTTATTATTGCATATCTCTTGGTGTGGTAGTTCGGGGCGCAAGCTAGGTCTATGTAATCATAGGCTTGCCGATAGCCACGCATTGAGTTCATGCGTTTTAGTTGAGTCAATTCATCGACAAAGCGAAATCCTCGCCTTCGTCTCAAGTATAGTTGCATTATAATTGCAAGAAATAAAGAATAAAACCTTTCAGTTGATATATACTGCAGTAATGTGGTTTTATTTCTCTGTGCTGTGAAAATTGTCTTTGCCTAACACTATCCCTGTACCTGAGAGGAGTCTGTGTACTTCACCGAGTCTCATCGTTCACCGCTGAGTATTATTAAGTTAATATTAATAGTAAAATAATACGACGCGTGAAGTAATTGTGCTTAGAACGTATCAAGTGGCAGCTCAACGTGTTGGCTCGATTTTGTAGTGTACAAGGGCAAGACAATTGTTTAAAGTTGAGATTCACTGTGCAAGAGCACTAAACTTTTATATTTGTTGAAAAGCACAGAACTACTTAGTTTGAAATGGAAAGAAAACATTTGCGTAGCGCAAATAAAAGTCTTGCTTCAAGTTCAGAGCTTAATGTTCCCGATTGTTGTCGGAACATTGATAAAGATAAAACCACATTTGTGTGCAAGAAATGTACAAAGTTTCTACATTATGAATGTTGTGGCTTAGATGTTCGATCTGAAAGCCACGAAGTTACCGATTTCGTTTGTAAAGAATGTGAATCATTGTCTACAACTATTACATCTGATCCATTAAATATGTTTGAAGCTTTAAAAACCATGATTGAAGGAATTAGCAAGCAGCAAGTTGAAAGTATGGAAACATTACAGGCTGACATTAAACAGCAGGCTGATTCCATTAATAACTTGAAGGCTGATATTAGCAAACAGTCTGAAGCACTGAAAGCTGATATCTGCAAACAGTCTGAAACATTGCAGGCTGATATGTGTAAACAGTCTGAAGCATTGAAAGCTGACATTAAACAGCAAGCTGATTCCATTAATAACTTGAAGGCTGATATTAGCAAACAGTCTGAAACACTGAAGGCTGATATTAAACAGCAAGCTGATTCCATTACCAGCTTGAAAGCTGATATCTGCAGTCTGAAACATTGCAGGCTGATATGTGCAAACAGTCTGAAGCACTGAAGGTTGATATCTGTAGACAATCTGACATATTAAAGGAAGATATCCTCAGACAATGTGCGTTGCTAAAGGATGATATCGGCAAGCAGCACGATGAATCTATAAAAGTATTAAGAGCTGAAATAGGCGAGATGGCCTGTGAGATTCAACAACTGAAGTCTGAGAACGAGGAAACTAGAGCGCGATTCTCTGAAGAAATCCGGCAGGCTAGAGAGATAGACTTTGATAACTTCGGTCGTAGCTTGGCAGCCGATGTAAATAAAGCCACGGAAAATGTTCGCACAGATGTGGAGGATATTAACTCGAGATTCACTGGAGAGTGCAATAGGATTATTGAAAAACAGCTGACAATAGAACAGATGTTGGCCGAGGCCGAGACTGACAAAATACAGTTTCGGGCTGAGGTCCAAGAAAATATTAGTCAGATTTCCGTCGTTGTGTCTCAAAGAAGCAAGGATGTTGAGGAAATAAAGACTCAGGTAGAACAACTTACGAATCAGTTAGAGACTATGCACGTTTCCCGGCAAACGGAAACAGAAACTGGATCTCGGACAGCTGGTCACCCGTCTGCAGTTGCTGAGAGTGCAGTGTTGCCAACCATTAACATTGAACTAAATGAAGCGATGGACAGAACAGGTGGAGAGAGAACTAGAAAAGAGAAACAAGTATGTCGCCCACGAGTTACTGCTGATTCAAGGGCTAATGAAGTGGCCTCTGCTGTTCCACCTACCTTTAGTCTTTCGGGCGATGATAGAGGTTACAGAGAGCGTGAATCTCCCAGGGCACGGCATCGTCGTTATGAAGAAGGGGCAAAGAGGAAACGTCTAGCAAGGAAGAAAGATCGCAGTTCCTCCTCTTCCAGCACCAGCTCGGACTCTCAGTATCAAGCGAATATCAGGAAGCGAACACGAAGGCATGGAAATGTGAGAAGCGGGTCAGATGAGTCACCACCGCGAACTCAGCGATCAACGACGACAGGAACCCCAAGGACCTTAATTCCTTGTCCAAGTTCAAGGGAGACCTGGAAGCCCAGAATGCTGAACAGTATTTAAAAGAACTCAATATCAACTTTGATTTAATGCAAGTTCCATACGAATACCGATTGGAAATTATTCCTCGGTTATTCAAAGGCCAGGCTGAGCATTGGTTTCGAGCAAATCAGTTGGAGTTCAGATCCTATTCTGATTTCTGCCGCCGTTTTTGCAAGCAATATGCTTCTGAAGAGGCCAAAGAGAGGCAGCTGACGGCAGTGAGATCTCGCAGGTATTCAAAGCAGTTTGGTGTGAGTATGGAAGAATACGCATGGTCCATTTACTCAGCCTACCGCAATCTGTCTGCCCGTTATGTAGAACCAGAGATAGTGAACTTAATTATCTCTCAGCTTCCATATAGAGCCCGCAGCCTGAGTTTGGCTAATTCTCCTCGAACTGTACGACAGCTTGCTGATTTTTTGAAAAGATTCGAGGTGCTTGAAGAGCAGGACAGTTGGAAGCCTGTGTGGAATGGGGAAGGTGCAGGCCAGGGAAATGCTCCCAGACAAAATAGAATTGGAAACCAACAACCCAGAGTCAGACAAGTTATGCAGAACCAGAGGAATGGATATTCCAATTACAACAGACGACGTAATCCTCTCAGAAGGGATGGCAGGAACAACTACGCACGTGGGCCGCGTCGTTCCAGATCTGATCCAGAAGACCATTCCCGTGACTCTTCAAGTAACGGCTCTGAACCCAGTAACTTCAGAGCGACGGCGCCTCCGTTTGAACCTTCTGCTTCACGTTTGACGAACGAGCAACGTCAAAGCGTCGACATAACAAGAGACTTTTGTTGGGCACCATCGACTAAAGTTGGTGTCAGCGTAGGAACCGAGCACTTCGAGTTCCGTCGTGCATCCTGCTTCTTGGAGGGGGGTTGTGAACACGGTGCCAATCAGAGTTGCGACGTTGCCGTCATCGCCTACCGCTTTGCCGCAGCGCGGTTACTTCTACCGTCAATACTCCGAAAGAAGAAAAAAAGGAAGACACGTGTACTTTGTTTATATTTTTTCTTTATTTATAACTTTGATTAAGACAGTAATTTTAACCGCTACCTCAGCTCGTTCAGAGTTGGCTAAGTACAGATCAGTTATACTCAGTACATCTCTGTCTCTCTCTCGCGCGCGCACACACACATGCATACAACACGAAAAAAGTTACTGAAGGTTACCGGTAAATATTTATAGTGTCAATTGATGTCTTTATTAGTTTTTGAAAGTTTATCTTCCGCCGTCAAGTACCGAGTCAAGTTGCTAACATTCAAAGTCTCGTCTTTATTTTGTTTAAATACCAATGCTAACGTATGGTAACCTTGTGTAACTCCCAATCTGTTGTTTACCGTATAAGAGTGTAATTAACACATTTTAAAATCAAGCGCTATTACAATTTAAAATAATAATAAATAGAATGAGTCTAAGGATTATAATGCAGAGTTTCAATACCCCTTCATGTACCGTATGGTGCATTGTAAAGGTACATGATTTAGAGATACCCCTTGGGAGGGGCAACTCGGGCACTCACCCGAGGGTCCGCGCTTTAAGGGGGCCCGCGCCAAGTAAAATATTTGTTTGCTCACTGTTTATTACGAGTTTATGGGACACTGGTGCTTGCAATTTAACAAATTAACCCGATTTCTCCTAACTTCACGTGCATGGTTTTGACATACTTAAAAATATCCCAAATTACTGAAATCACATTCCAAACTAAGTACTGTATGAAAATCATGTTCAAATATTTCAGCTAAAAGTAGTTAATATACAGAATTCGTTTAATTATACGTCGAATGAAATCATGGAGTGGAAATATTTTTATACAGAAGACCCTGTAAATTCACAACAGCATAAAAATTTAATGAGAAGTAAACAAAGGAGAATCATGCTGGAGAATATTATTGAATATGATTAAAAATTGCCACTTGGATAGTTAAAATAATAGTTTACTATTGAACACATCCAGTTTTGCGCCCCAGTGGCACATTTGAAAGGAATGGAAACAATAATTTAGAAACTTTAATTAGTCCACTATAATTTTTGGGTTAAACCTCCAACAAGTTCTGTTTATTGCAGCTTAGGTAATAATACGATATATATATATAAATTGTGTATTAATTATGATAATTTTTGTATTGCGATTATGTAGGACACCTGTACTTCATACTAGGGAGAAAAAATATTTGATTTTCTCAGACCTGGAAAATTTTGGTTATAGGCCCTGCGTATATTGCATGTCCTGGGTCTCGCACCCACCTCGGTCCTGCCCTGATGTGTATGAATACAGAACAGTGAATAGTACTTTCATGCTTTCCTATTGTCTATTTCATCATTATCAGCATAGCGATATAATAACATCGACAAACAAAAATCTTTGTTAAAACAGACATACGTATCGACGACGATAAATAGTTAGAGCAGACTCAACCTATTGCTTCGACTCATAACTTGTGCATCACCCTCCCTCGTTTTTTGTTATTACGTCTATTGATTTGAACCAAAACTTTGCGATATTATCGATGTGGGAGAGTTTTGTAAATTTTTATAGCTTGCATTAATTTAGTGTCCGGCAGCACGTATTATTAGCGAGCGTATCGGTTGACAATTATTTATATATTATGAAATGTGCAGAATAGAAAAAAATAGCTACATTGTACTCACCGAAATGAAGTTCTTAATCGTCGTCTGCTAATGTTGACACTCCCAAGTCGTCACTGTCACTTCCTTCACTACTTTCGTTATCTGTATCCAAATTAATGATAACTGTATCATGCACACGCTCAATCAGCCCATCAGCTTCCCACATTCTTTCCTCGGTTTGCTTTACTTTCTCCACATCTCTTCGCCACTGTTCAATGCTCACTTTTTCTATTCCTTCTTCCATTAACTGCTCTACTTCGTCCAATCTGAATTTAGCATTTTCCATGGCGATGTGGTTCTTCACGGAACTCCAAACGTATTCTATGGGATTGAGCTCGCAGTGGTATGGGGGCAAGCGAAGAACTTCGTGACCAGCAGCTTTAGCTAATAAGTCCAATTTATAATTGTTCATGTATTTAATTTTCTCGTTCTCTAAAATTTCGCACAATTCAAATTTGTTCATGTGTGCTTCCCACGAAATCCCTTTCTCAGTAAACCAATTTTGAATGTCTTTTTTGGTGCTGCTCTTTGTGGGAATTTTCTCCGCCCTGACACTATGATACGGTGCATTATCCATCACTATTACAGAATTGGGGGGGGGGGATATTAGGTAACAGCCTTTCCGTGAAATAACGTTCGAACACATGCGAATCCATTTCGGAATGATAATCGCTGTTTTTGTTCCCCCTTTTCCCCCGGAAAATCAACTTTGCCCCCGGAACAAAACCATCTTCGGATCCAGCATGGACCAATATCACCCTCTCGCCCTTCCCCGTGGGCGCTTTTGCTCCTACCGAGAGACCTTCACGCCATGCTTGGGCCGCAGACGTACCTTTGGAGTCCACCCACCTCTTGGATTTGGTATGGCCTTTGTTTGCCCAAGTTTCATCGCATCGGTGTAGATGATCTTTCTACCTTCGTTTCTGAAACGCCTAATTGCACGAAGATATCTGTGCCTCCACGCTATAATATCTTCCCTGTCAATTAGCATTGACTCCCTTTTGTGCTTAACAAATTTGAAGCCAACGTCTTTTAAGAGACGATATAGTGTACTTCTCGATATCGACGGAAGTTGGTCGTCTTTTTTTAGGACATGGAGAATTTTATTCAGTGTTGGCAGTTTATTTTCTTTGAAAAAAGCGTGCACATGTCTTCTTATTGCTCCGCGAGCAAAACTGTCGTAATTGTCCAGCCGTGTTTTACGCTGGTCTCTTGGTGTTTTCTTGTTAGGGGTGTCTAACTTGCCTTCCTTATCGACAAATTCCTTTTTTATTTGAAATACTGTGGAAGGGCTAACACCAGTTGCATCAGCTGTCATTTTTACTGCAGTTCTTACGGAAGTAGGTGAATTGTTTGTTATTTGTGAGCGAAAATAAGAATATACATTTAAGATTATGTTTCTTTCCCCGCCCTTTAACACACGTTTCCTCGTCCCCTGTTTATAGCACTCAGGTGATGTTGGCTCCATTGCCTATATTATATTACACGAGAACACAAATTTCAGTCCAGGGCACAGTACACAAACACAAATATAAACAATCAAACAAACACGCGCAATCAAATAATAAAAATGTGCCAGTTCCTCTTATTGCATATCACCTTCACCAAACAATTCTGCAGAAAATAACACAAGAATTAGCTATAACAAGCCGCACTTATTAATAGCCAATATTTTTACACGAAAACGCACTCTGAATACCGATGGGCGAAGCTACTTAGACAATTGGCAACTCTGTAGAGCTCTGCGGAAGGTTCGTTCCTTCCTGCAAGTATTGCCACCTCTGGAACGGAGTTTTGTCGCCATCATCAAAGACTCGTCAACACATAGCCATGACACATTATACGGAGGACAATAACCATCGCAAATACGAAGAAACTTGCAGTATATCCAATATATTCACTGTAAAACATCCACAGATGTTTATTCGGAGTGTGACGCTCCATGATAAACATCACTATTCTCAAGTTTCTTCGACTGCACTGTGTAAAACATTAGAATACTCCAAAAGCTGAAACTGCTCTGCAACGAAGATAATACGCATATGCCTCGCTAAATTAAGGAAAGTAATCAGTGTACTTTTGTTAAGTTTATAAGTTTAGTACGGCGCTAGTTTTTCAATAATTCTATTATAATATAATAATATTTTCTTCCTATTTTAAATGAATAAAATTAATGATACTTTAAACAGTGTCGTGTCCCGTATTTTCTTAAAGTGTGTGTGTGTGTTGGGGGGGGGGATATACTTTGTTTAGTATTCAGCCCTCATTTTGACGACTTTTCCCGCTTCCGACGTTCCTTTTAGGAATACTGGACTAATGGGGGAGGGAGTTATAACCCCCACCAACCCTACCTTCCTTGGACACGCCACTGACTTTAAATAACAACGACTCCATGCCATAAGAACATAATTATTCTTTAGATGCTCGAATATATGTGCAACCCCACACGCCTTTCCAGTGGCGTATTTCAGGGGCGATGTATACAAACTTAGGAGCCAAAAATGGCAACAATAACAAAAAAGTTATAAAAAACTGTATTTACATATGTTCAGAATTTAATTTTTTTATGGTTGGTCTTCACGAAATCGGATAAAATTACTCTGAACCTAAGAAATCATATCGGAAAATTTATGAAGATAATTACTATTAACATGTTCAGAGTTCTACAGGGTGGCTCAATAAGTCACTTAACACCCTCAGTACAAGGCCACTGCGGCATAGAATGTGAAATTGGCGATGACCAATCATTGCCTGGCCAAGGGGGAACCACATTGACGCCACCCACACGGTCGGCGGCCATTTTGATGTCCGCCATCTTGAATTCAACTTCAGAATTTTAAATGGAAAGGGGGTCGTGCGACATATTAAAATGGGCTAGAATTTCACGAGAAATGCAATGGTGAAGGTTTTTTTCGACGTATCTTTAACCAGTAAAAAGTTATGACTGAATTCTTGTACCAATTTGCTCCTTTTCGAAGTGTTAGAAAAATGCCTTAAAATTTGTTTAACGCATCGGTAATGCATCGAGATCAAAGTGACGTCTAGGGAGAGAAGTTCGCATGCCATTGCACACGATTTTAATCGGATACATCCATGAAGAGCTGCGCATTATAAATGGTTGTCGCGAACAATTTACAGTGTGACGCTTCCATTGAATTAAAAGTCCTTCACGGTGACAAGGCTAATGTTTATGTTCAGAAGGAAGTTCATAAATAGAATATGCGACCCTTGTTATATGATAACTAACTTTGGACAGAAACTGCTTCATAACGTTCACATAAGTGTTCTGGTGTTCTTCCCTATTGAAAAACTCTGTAAAAAGTACCTTCTTCCATAAGCAAGGGTGAAAAAAACTGTTTATTTAACAAATCCAAGTAGCCCTAAGCATTTAAGGTTCCGTTGATGGAAAATTGACTAACCAATCGTGTTCCACACAGCACGCCACACCATTAACTTACCAACACTAACCATTCAGCTTTGATCTGTCGAAAATGAGTTGTCAGATAAAAAGCATCGAATATTCTGTTTATCCTTATGAACATAAACATTAGCCTTGTCACTGTGAAGGACTTTTAATTCAATGGAAGCGTCACACTGTAAATTGTTCGCGACAACCATTCATAATGAGCAGCTCTTCATGGATGTATCCGATTAAAATAATGTGCAATGGCATGCGAACGTCTCTCCCTAGACGTCACTTTGATCTCGATGCATTACCGATGCGCTAAATAAATTTTAAGGCATTTTTCTAACACCTCGAAAAGGAGCAAATTGGTACAAGAATTCAGTCATAACTTTTTACTGGTTAAAGATACGCCGAAAAAACCTTCACCATTGCATTTCTCGTGAAATTCTAGCCCATTTTAATATGTCGCACGACCCCCTTCCCATTTAAAATTCTGAAGTTGAATTCAAGATAGCGGACATCAAGATGGCCGCCGACCGTGTGGGTGGCGTCAATGTGGTTCCCCCTTGGCCAGGCAATGATTGGTCATCGCCAATTTCACATTCTATGCCGCAGTGGCCTTGTACTGAGGGTGTTAAGTGACTTATTGAGCCACCCTGTATAGTGGTACGTTCCTATTTTTATTTGGTTATTTGGTGCCGGCTCCCGTGGCGGAGTGGTTAGCACATCGCGCTACGACACCAGGGACCGGGTCCAAATCCCGGCATGGGTATGGATGTTTGTGAGTGTCCATTCATCAATTTCATCATATCATCACTCATCCCATCTTCGCAAATTAGCCAAAAATTGCATAAAAAGCGAATTCAAAATAAAGCCAATCAATCAATCAATGGTTATTTAGTGCGAATACTACTACTTGCTCGGAGATATGATAATCTGCACAGGCTTCCCCGCCATTATTATCCTCATTTGGCGGTGTGTTGCGCTCTGTCTGATTTGGTACTGTGGTAACTGTTTGTATGTGTGTGTTTACTGTTGTAAAAGTGTTGCTCTTTAATTTGGATACAAACTACTTGAGCTGGATATACTGCTTGCAACCAACGCGGCCGCCCCAATGACACCCGACCCTCATGTTGATGACTTACGAGCGGGGGAGAAGGCCACTCCTTAAAATTTCCGAAAAACATCGAAGTGCTCTGTTCCTACCCTGACACCCAGTTTAGTGCTAATCCGAGTGGTATGCAGTCGGATTTAGCCAGTCGCCCAACGTGAATTCTTCGTTCCCGATCACGGTTGGGCTAAAATCTTGGACTTCTCTGGGAACCGATGACAGCGTTATAACTAGTGAAGATAATCATCTTTTTGTTGTGCTGACTCTCAATGAAGGAGAACAAAGTTTAGATAGAGCACTACAACAGGCAGTTAGAAAGGAAAATTTACCCAGGGCTCCATTAATTAAGGCAACTGTAACAGGCGTCGATTTTATTTGTGTTCTGGACACTGGCAGCGAATGTAATCTCATGATCTACGCCATTTGGAAGAAGATTAAAGAGAAGCTGCCGTCATTGCAGTTACAAACTTCTCCAGATGTTAGGCTGACTGATTTCACTGGGAGAAACAAAACTAGAGTTGTGGGATGTAGACAAGTATATCTGGAGATTGCTGGAAGAAATTTATTGGAGGACATGTTTGTCTTGAAGGGTCTCGAAGCTGACTTTATTTTGGGCTACCCATTCCTCAGGAAATATGAAGCAGGAATTGACCTACAGCGCGAGAAGTTATCCCTCACCGTAGACGGAGTTCCGGTAGAGCAGGACCTCGTGAATAATGGATCTTCGAAAGGGACGTATGTAAGAAAGGTCCGTGAAGATTCCCATGTCGATCAGTGGACGGCTAGTCCTGACGACATTCTGCAGAAGGTCAATGCGAATGAGATTTTATGCGAAAGGGGTAAAAACCAATTGAAAGAAGTCTTATTGAAGCATAGAGATGTATTTTCCGAGAGACCAGGTACTATTAAAAACTTCCAGTGTGAGATTGAACTCACCACCACAGAACCTGTGTATCGATCTCCATATCCCATACCTATAGCAAAAAGGAAACTCCTGGAGGAAGAATTAGAAAAGTGGAGACAATGGGGTGTTATAATGCCCTGTAATTCCCCTTACTTGAACCCTTTAATTGTAGTCGACAAGCCTGACGGTACAGTACGCCCATGCATTGACTTCAGAAATTTGAATAAAATTGTACGTGTTCCACGGAATTCAGTTGAACCCATTTCGGATGCCTTACAAAAATTTAAAGGTGCTCGTTATTTTACAAATCTGGATCTGGCTTCTGGATATTTACAGATCCCTGTAAAAACTGACTGCCAACCATGTACTGCCTTCTCCTATAAAGGACGTCAGTGGATGTTTGCTCGAATGCCTTTTGGTATCTCTAGTGCTGTGTCAATTTTCATAGCTGCCATGCATGCTGTATTTGGTTCTGAAACCGAAGAGTATCTAACTCAATATATGGATGACTTGCTGATTTTCGACAAGGAACTCTCCAAGTATCTCGAACATCTGGACGAAGTGTTGCAGCGACTCCAAGAAGTGGGGATGACTGTGAAGCTGCGAAAGTGTGAATTTGTCAAAAAGGAAATTACCTACTTGGGTCACATTGTTTCTGGAGATGCTATAAAAATCCAACCAGACAAAAATTCAGCCGTTAAGCTATTTCCTAAACCTAAAACTAGAAAGGATGTTCGGAAATTTCTTGGCCTCGCCAACTGGAGGCGGAAGTTCATTGAAGATTTTGCAGCTAAATCTGAACCGCTCACCAAGCTGTTAGGTAAAAATCAACGTTGGATTTGGGGAGACGAGGAAGAACAAAGCTTCCAGCTACTGAAGAATGAACTTGTAAGAGATGCTGAATTAGCACAGCCCGATTTTGAACAGGAATTCTGTATCCAATGCGATGCTTCTGGGAAAGGATTGAGTAGTATTATTTTCCAAATGGATGGTGAAGAGAGAAAGGTCATTCAGTATGCAAGCCGAAAACTGAAGGAGAACGAACGCCATTACTCCATCCATGAGTTAGAATGTTTGGCCATAATCTTTGGAGTTGAGAAGTATGCTGTTTATTTGAAAGGTAGGCCCTTCACTATCTACAGTGATCATAAAGGGTTGGTATGGTTACAAGACGCCCGTAACTGGAACAGTCGGTTGACTCGCTGGTCTTTAAAACTCCAACAGTACCAGTATAAAATAGTATACGTCTCTGGTCGCCAAAACGATCTGGCAGATATTTTATCTCGGTATCCTGCTAATGATATACCCCAGATTCATCCTGAAAATAGCCAGCAGACATTCAGAATAAACTACCTGTGGGCCGAAAGAGGAGAAATAGATGACGTCGACAAGTGGAGAGAGGCACAATCTGAAGATGAATTCTGCAAAAATTTACTCCAATCTCTAAATTCTCAGGTACCTAACCTCAGATTGCATCGTTCCTATCGCATTCAAGAAGGAATTTTATTTAAGAGAGGATCAGACAATCAGTCCCTTTGGAAATTGTGTGTTCCGGTGGTAATGAAGCAACCTCTCTTGAAAGTAATTCATGATGAAGCTGGACATTTTGGAGTATCCAAGACGTTGAAGCGACTTGCAGTACGATACTTCTGGAAAGGCATGAAGGATGACGTGATACAGTACATCCGAGATTGTGAAATTTGTGCCCAAAGTAAACCAGACAAATTGGGGATACTCAAAGAGACCCTTCATATCAGTCCCAAGCAACCTCATGAGATGCTTTCTCTGGACTTGATTGGGAAGCTTCCTCGGTCTAATGGATACCAGTACATCTTGAGCCTTATTGATGTGGGTACACGTTTTGTCTCCGCATATGCTTTACGGACTGCCAGCACCACAGAAATTATAAACACGCTTCAGAGAGGATATTTTGCTCACTATCCAAACGTTACGTTTACCCTGAGCGACAGAGGAGCTCAGTTTACCTCTAAGCAGTGGAAAGAATTTACCAAAAGCCGTGGGATACATCATGTTTGCACAACAGCTTACAATCCAAAGGGGAACATGGTAGAACGAGCAAATCAAGAGATAGTCAGATTACTTCGTTTATTTTGTTATCGAGAACATCAGACTTGGTCTCGATACATATCAAAAGTTGTTTGGTTAATTAATTATTCCATTTCTGAGACTACTGGATATTCATCTGCTGAACTATTCTTCAACCATCCCATACCCAGAGAGATCCTAACCCATTTCAATTGGCCCGAACGGGAAGAAGCCCAACCGGATTGGAAGTCCAAATTATTCTTAGCCCAAGTCAGGGAGAAGAAGAAGCTGTCGAAGAATTTAAAACAGAAAGGAAACGCCAAGACAGTGACAGTTGGAGACTTCGTGATGGTTAAAAACCATTCCTTAAGCTCCTCACTAGATAGGACCATTCAAAAGTTATTTATGTTGTGGATAGGACCTTATCTAGTGGACAAAGTGGAAAATAATGTTGTGACATTGCTAATTCCAAGGACTAAAGAATTATATGGTAAGGTTAACTTGGATAACGTAAAACTGGTGCGTTCTTCGGAGGATAAAAAGAAAGAATTTGTAATTTAAAACTAAGTTTCCTCCAGGTAGATAACTTCCTTCCTGAAACTTAGTTTCCGAAAGGAAGGGGCAGATGATATGATCCACCACATTGTTATGTGACGTCATCAGTAGAAGATATGTCACTAATGTATTTATTTTGTAAAAGAAAGCGTAATTTCTTTGTTATTAAAGGTAATAATGCACCTTGTTTGTAATATATATCTTTTGTTTAATGTTTATTGTATTTTATGCTCTGTTATGAGTAATTTAATGTATCTTTGTTTGCAAGAGTGCTCTATACGAATTTGTATTTCTAAAGATGTATAGATGTCAGTCTTGTTGATAGTATCCTTTTGTAGATAGTGAGTGATTCATCTGTACTTTAATCTGTGTTCTCGAAAATAGTATAAAAGCGAGGATGTCGCGTAAGAATCATCACACTTTCGCCACGGATCGTCGAAGTTTTTAAACTAAAAAAAAGAACTCCTCGGTGTTGTGCATACATCCTGGTATGGTAGTTCGGGGCGCAAGCTAGGCCTATGTGAACATAGGTACGCCGATAGCCATGCATTGATGCTATGCACAATACTGCAACCATTCTACGTTAAATAATAAAGCTAGCCTAAGGGTTAATTTGAAAATAAAAGGCTAAAGAGCAAATATTGGCTCAGTTATCATTGCATATCTCTTGGTGTGGTAGTTCGGGGCGCAAGCTAGGTCTATGTAATCATAGGCTTGCCGATAGCCACGCATTGAGTTTATGCGTTTTAGTTGAGTCAATTCATCGACAAAGCGAAATCCTCGCCTTCGTCTCAAGTATAGTTGCATTATAATTGCAAGAAATAAAGAATAAAACCTTTCAGTTGATATATACTGCAGTAATGTGGTTTTATTTCTCTGTGCTGTGAAAATTGTCTTTGCCTAACACTATCCCTGTACCTGAGAGGAGTCTGTGTACTTCACCGAGTCTCATCGTTCACCGCTGAGTATTATTAAGTTAATATTAATAGTAAAATAATACGACGCGTGAAGTAATTGTGCTTAGAACGTATCATCCTGTTCCACAAATAGCAAGAGCAGGGCTTCCAATCTATCCTGCTTCTGAGTTGCTCTTACATTAGTTTTAACTTGGGTAAGCTTGGAGAAAGCTCTCTCTCACACGTTCAGCTTGTGACAGGTATAGAAGAAAAGCGCTGTAGTGCAGAGTAGTATGCAGTAAATATCTTCCTTCTCCAATGACATCACAAAATCGAAAAACTACAGACACTCATTTGAGTAGCGATAATGCACACGTTTGTACCAAGTAATGACGTTTTCAACTTCTTACAAACTGCCGCTTATTTTCTCTCTTATTGAAATATCTGTCTTTAATTCTCTTTGATAAAACAGCCCATTAGGGTGTGCCTAGGCACACCCGGCACACTCCGTAGCTACGCCTATGGTGACACACTATAGCTGAGAAGAACATAGAACGGAATTTTAGTGTAACTACAGTGCTCAAGAAATTGTTGCATAATTTGGTATTTACAGAATGCATTGTAGCTAGTATAAGGGTTGCCCAAATGAAAGTGAGACTCTTTTTTTTTCTCCTGTAATGATTTATTGGTTGGAATGTAATATGAACATACCGGAAGTAAAAGTGATCCATGGGTGATATATCCTATACACATAGTCACCTTGTCTCTTCAAGCAAGTGTCCCAGCGCGTCACAAGGGTACGGATACCCTAAGCGAAGAACGTCCGTGGTTGGCTGCGGAACCAATCTTCAACGGCATCACGGACCTCAGCATTGTTGGCGACCCTTCAGATGTTTTTTTAGTGGCCCGAAGATGTGGTAGTCGCAGGGCGAGAGATCGGGGCTGTAGGGAGGATGGTCTAGAACTTCCCAGCGGAAACGCCGCAGCAGATAACGGCACACCTTCTGCCTTAACAAATTGAATAACTGCTCGCTGGGCCAGTTTGGACGAATTCATGTTGTGAACGTGCTTCTGCACACGTGAACAACACACTGCGCCGTCAGACCATACACTGTATGCTTTCCTACATACAAAGCTCTGCGTAGTTAAGCTACGACGCTACGATAAATGTCTTGGTTTTACTTGTCTCGAAATAAATAGGATATGGTAGGAAATGAGGCAGAAGCAAATACCTTTACTTGAAAGTAAAGGCGAAGTGTTTTACACGAAACAAGAGGGGGGAAAGCATACAGAAGCACTGTTACAAAGCGAACCAAAACAACCGAAGTGCAAAAGTGTCAGAAGTCTCTGGTGGGCCGGACGATTGGCGATAGTTGTCTTCGGGAGTGCACGTGCATTTTCGATGCGGTTGAAGTTGGGTGAATAAGCTGGCCATGTCATGTAATGGATTTGACCTGTCCACTCTGCATTCTTCTTTGGACATACGAATAAGGAACACAAAACAGTTCTGTGGTATGTCGTTGGTTCCTACCGTCCCTAAATGCCTTAATCTCTTTCTGCATGTCCTTCTCATTCCACGAAGTTGAAGAATTCCTCATATATTTATCCATCTGTGGAGACGAATTAATTTAGAAGCCCTTTCAGGGCAAATTGACATATGTGTTGACCCTATTTACACGATTTTCGTGATCCTATTCGCCCAAAAGTGCAACATTTTTCTGTTCATGAGTTGGACACACTGTATCAACGACGAAGATGGCGGTAAATCTTATAATCTCTTCTACGACAACTAAATACCATGTTATGCACAAATGGTCTTTAAAATATCGCATGTGGTACAGTACAACGCAAATAAATGCAAAGAGCCATTTGAAAAACACGCTTTTCCTCATTTACTTACATGTAACACGAGTATTATCTGTAATTTTTGGCAGCTCCAAATACAGTACTTCTTGGTAGCTTCTAAGTTCAACAGATACTACAAGTTACAAACTTCACTGCGAGATCGAAACATTTTCTTCAGTTCGTTACGTTTTGAGTTGGGAGATAGAATTTCAAGAGTGAGCCGATTCACCCTAACTTACCCTATAGTTTTCATGATCTCATGACTAGACCTCGGATGTTTACGTTCTAAAAAGTGTGCTTTTAGGTTCCTAAAATAGGCTCTAAAAATCCTAAAATAGGTCAAAAAAGTCTTAATGTAGGTTCGAAAAATCTTATAGCAGGTTCAAAAAAACTTTGAAAAATGCTGATTAGGTATAGTCGCCGGCAATGAAAATGGGACACCTATATCCTGAAATACGCACAATCTTGCATAACGTTATGTGTATTGCCTAACCCTAAGACAATGACAGAACCTACCATTGGGAATTTGCTATTAGAATCCACTCTTCGCCGTATAGTTAGGCAGAAATCTTTTTCATGTTATCCCCAATCGAACTCCGCAAATTTGTCTGTTAGGATCATCTTATATGCTGATAATAATCTTTTAACAAACACACAGTCAGTGGTGAAAACTCCAATGCTGAAATGTTATGAAAAACTCGATATGCTGACCAAGGCAGAAATTTATTTTATTATAAAACATAAACTAAACGTAACGTTTCAACCGCTAGCAAGGTCTTCTTCAGACTCTGCTCCAAGTACAAATGTAACAAGGTACAAAACAGGACGATATATATATACAGACACATTACTCCCCTCCAGACTATTAGAAAGTTATTCTGGAACATTCTAGCAGGTGGATTTCCCTTGTCTACTGTACTTTCACCTAAAAGGCTAAACATATTTTCTTCCATATAGAATGTGGTTGGACTCTTTATCTCACGCTCTTTTTCCTTCATTCTTCTTCCTTCTTCTATCCCCTTTCTCTTTCGTTTGCAAGGCGTGAATGCCACAAAGTACCGAAGTGACGCGAAAGTGAGCAAGACCACACGGATCAGACCACTTTGTATTGTACAGGTAACAGTGGCATCAGACATTTTGCTTTGTTTGGAGCCTTGAAAAATTACCTTGGACTTGGAGGAAGGGAAATCGACAGACAGTACGTTTCAAACACGTTCGTCATTGAATTTTTTCGTGACCAAACAAAGCAAATGCCTCTGTGTGGCATAAAAATCTTGTCAAACCTTTAAACATATATAAAAACCTGAAAAAGGCTTGATTTAGGCGTATAAACCTAAAATAGGTTCTAACAAGCAAAATAGCTTTCTTTAGGCACTCTAAAACTTCATCAGTTGTTGCGTTTTTTAAAGAAACGCTTACGTAACTTATTATTTCTTACATACCTGTAAAGGAAAGAATAGGCTAAAAACCTAAAATCCGATGTTTACTCATGACCAAAGAACACAACGCTTGCTCCCTTTGCTGTCCTAAAAAGATGTTGGAGCAATTGTCTTGGTTCCCTTCCACAAAAAAAAACTCCCCTGCTTGGACGCTGAAAGCGTGCTCTATCAGGCCGACTTCTTGATGTTCCTTTGTCATTTCTGCACTCTTATTGGCAACTTTTAGCTTTGTCTGGCTGTCGATGGGGAGAAAATTGGTGGGGGGAGTACAGATTGGCGTCGGTTTGAGCGTGAAGTGCGGTACTTGTAGTTTTAAAATGTCGTCGAATTCTTGATGGTGAACGGGAGCGTGTGTCTGTGAGAGCTGAGTGGAGAGTTTTGTAAGATTCTTCGCTTTTCTTGGAGACTGACAACAATCAGTGTAAGGACTTATTCACCAGTCTGTCAGCTTTCATAAGAGCCTATATCTTGTAAATTTGTGTGGCGGGGAAGCTGTTTGAAAAAGTTCATAGCTGACATATCACAACTGTTATGACATGACTAGACAGATCTATCAAGGTTTTAGATACCTATTACAGGTGTTCAGTATGTGCCGCTTTCGTAAACTTAGTGTTCAATTAAGACCACCACAGTACCACAACTAAAGTCTTTCGACTTTGCTTTGAGTACAGAGTGGTCGCAAAGTGGGCGTACCCCCCTTTACCTTCCGCACTACGATGCTTGATATGGACCAGAGCGCTGCACATCGGTCAGATTTGCTTACTACGCCCGCCTGGCTGGTGAGCAAGCGAGTGCACGCCTGGGTTTAGAACCGTCAAGCATCGAAAGCCCACGTGTAACTGGCAGGCCTTGCAAGACCCAGCTCGCTTATTTGCAGCGAACGCTCATTCCGGTTATGCACCGTCTCCAGATACATGTGTCATGGAGTCACTGTTGCCAACTTTTAGATTCTAAACTGTTCAAGCAGCACTTGAAATGTTAATCACGTTTATCAATTTGAAATTGAAGAGATTTAGTCCGTGGTAGAAAACATTTGTATCACTTACACCCAGTGGCGTCGATTGGATTCTAAAAGTTGGGGGCAAGGACAGTTTAATTTCCCTTGGTATATATGATTAGCATGGTGCGGGGGCAAAAGTGATAAAAAGTGGGGGGAGGCAACTTCCCCCATCGCACCCCCTCTAATCGACGCCACTGCTGACACCTGTAAAGGAGTACGAAACAAGTTTTGCAAAAAGTGCCATTGTAAATATTTTGGAACATTTTGTGACTGGTGCTGGTTCTACTTGAAACTATTTTGTGTGGGGAGCTCCCCGAAGGCTCAGTTTTAGCGTCGTCATCTTGTAATCATGGGTTCCCGGGTTCGATACCCGATGGAGGCACATAGTGGTTCAAATCCCACTTTAAACTGTAGGTCCAGTCCCGAATAGCCTTACTGTGCATAAAGTGGACTTAAAACACCAAATCAATCAATCAATTAAACTATTTTTCGAAGAACTTTGAAAACTGTTGCTACAGATTTTCTCTCTAGTGTAATTTTGTCAATTCAATATCCGAATTAGTTGCTCAAAGATATCCCCCTCCTTTTTGAAAATGTATACTGTTCGTGGCTTGCTTAGTGTTATTATCCCCTCTACGGCACAAAGATAGCTTCTTTTGTTTTCGTAAATTTCATTCTGAAGGAGCCATTACATTTCTGTTATCACGTGATGCTGAACACTAAATCACGGGGGTCCATAAAATGGAACATGAAATCTGAATTTACAATACAAAAGGTTTCTGCATATTGTCATCGTCGTTCGCTCACGTTGTTGCGAGGTATCTAGTTCTACAGACCACATTGATAGTAACACGATGCAAAATATAATTGTTAGCTTGTATCTTCAAACGGGTGCAAGTAGCAGGCAATGCTATTAACACATTTCAACAAACGACGTAAAAATGAAACCAAGAGAAGATTTATGATTTCAAGACCAGAAAAGTGACATCAAATGAACAAAACACACAAACCTATTTCAAGTCCTTCAAAACAAATTTGGAAAATATGTGGTAGTTGGTTTGACATAATAATGAAGCTAATGAGAAGTATACAAAATCTAATAGTTATACAACTAGCATAAACTCAAATGTCTCTGTGCGTAGTGAAATATAATGGCCGTTGGCAACACTGACAGTGGTGCTCGCGTCTGACTGCAGGAACTACATCGGGTCTCACGTGACTTCTTAGTACCCGCGTAAAAACCTGGGAGGCATCGATGCCTGTAGACTCTTGTTCAGAGAAGTTCGTTTGCACAATGTCGAACACCTGGCGCGACGTGCGTGTTGCATATTATTGTAGGCGGGACTCCTTGTGAACGGGTTTTTTCCGGGTCTCGTGCAGGCCTCTGATATGGACACATTAACGCATGGATTTCGCTTCCTGTACTACGGGTCTTCTGCCGTATGACTCTGGAGTAGAACAATCATGGCTCCGGGGCATATTACTGGAGATATTCATTGAAATATTCTATTATATATTGAACATGCCTTGTACCGGAAGGCTTGAAACCCTAGAGATCGTTCTGGGCCTATTCGAATAAGATAGTTAAATGAAGAATCAATGGAACGTAGAACTGGTGTTAAAAGTATTAAATATGTTGAATGTGCTACACTACAGCCTATGTAACCATGTAACCTGGAGATTCACTTCCACCAGCAAGTGCAAAGAGAAATTGCACATTCGCATTCCTACGAAATGATTTCTGAAGGTATTATATAGTTTACGATTATTAAAAATGCCAAGCCGAATATTCTGGAATTCCTTACCACGTTTCATTGTGTCTACGAATCACCATTTCATTCTTGTGACTTCACAATAGCAGGAGAGCCATCTGGATGTAGATGAAGTAGTCGACACAATGACTGCATAAGAATGCTTGATATTATATTTTTATTGCCCTCAGAGGGAGGCTGGAAGGGTGTAATATCCTTTGGAGACATAGACGGTGTGTTATTCGCATTTTATACTCATTCTTCATGGTTCAAGAGGGTTCGAAATTGATGTCAGAAAAAGCTTCATAACGTGACCTGGTATTCATGTCAGAAGTTTCCTGTTAGTATCGTATTTTCCATTTGGTAAATGGAATTCCACTACAGTGTCTAGAGGTCTTCTCGGATGCGTGTTTTCAAATCTGAAAGGCAGCCGAATTGTCAACGTCTCTTCGGTTCATTCGCTTCTCTCCGAGTGACAAATTGGCTTGTTTCTTTTGACCCCATTTTTGCGTGGATCAGATTTGAACCCATGCCAAACTTGTTACACTGCCTTCATCTCGTTCGCTGTGTAAAGTGCGTACGCCGAAAGCGGAATAGCTTTCCACCCCTTCTTTTCTCTCTCTCCTCGAGAAGTTGGAGATGAAGGGAAGCCAATCGCAAGAAAGTGCGGTTATCTTACTGTCTTGCCCTGAAGCTATAGCGAGTTGTTGCAGCTTCTAGTCGTCCTGGCTTATTCAAGAAGGAACGCATTGTTCAAGTTTCTCGAGTTTTGGCTTTATGTACACGCCGATGCCTTCGTTGTCTTTAAGGTATATCTTGTTCTCAACAATTCAACTACCTCCAATGGTTTTCTTCCAGGCAGCCTTTGCTTCACCAACCAATTCAAACACTTCCCAGCTTACCATTATGTATTTCGACTTTTCAAAGGCTTTCGATAAAATTAAGCACGATCTTCTTCCTAAATCCAATTCAGATTTAGCATCCATGGTAAATTACTACCTTTTTTAGAAGACTAATCAGAGTGAGCATCTATCAGGAGCCTCTTCCAGCTTTCGCTTTTATCTGGAATGCCTCAGGAGAGAGTCTAAGGCCCACTTTTTGTTCCTTTGTGTATTTCTCACCTCATTCAGCTATGTTTTAATATCCATGTTCAAAATTCTCCAATTTTGATATTTTTCCCATACATTTTATCTTTTCTCCTAAAATGTTTATCTGAATTTCCATGCAACGAGGAATATTTGCCTTAGCGAACCTCCGTGGCGGAGTGGTTAACACAGGATTCGATTCCTGGCCTGTTAGTGTACGTTCATCAATTTCATTTCATTTAGTCAAAAATGACAGTGGAGTGAAGTAAAATAAAACGATTCAATCAATCAAACCATCAATATTTCCCTTAGTATGGCAACACTGCCTTGGCAGGTGTTCTTTCGTCAATACCATACAATCACCATTAATCTCCAACGTCACGATTAGCCAAAGGCGGTAGAAAAGTGATACAGAGTGAGAAAAATGCTACCACGACCAGTGAACATTTGCGGCACTTCAATATCTACTCCCGTCTCGATGCAATGTATTTTTTATTGATTGACTTGGTTTATTTTACTTCGCTATTCTGCCACCTGTGTGTAATCGCGAAGATGAGGATGACGAAATTGATGAAGGGACACTCGCAAACAAAACCATGTTCAGGCCGGGATTCGAACCCGGGATCCCTGGCGTCTTAGCGCTCTGTGATAACCATTCCGTCATGGAAGTCTGCGCGAACAATAGTTTCAATCCAACACCGATGGAATCATTATCAGTGTTTCCCAAACATCATAATTCTGTCCGCACGCTAATCAGCTTAGCAACGACTAGCATAAAGAAATTGTGCGAGGGTGTTTCAAAAAGTAACAGCAAATTGACAGTATTGCATGAAACGAACACACCAGGCGTTTAAGACTCTCTAACAGGGAATATAGATTTTTGGTGACGGTGCTAACAATGCCCAACAGATGGCAATCAATACTCAATAAGAAGGCTGCCTATTCAAGATTGCAACGCTGTAGAGGAGCGGCTTGAAAATCATAGTTGCTATTCTCACTTTCAACTATGGTATGTATTTTTAAACTTTTTTTTTCTCATATTCGTTACTGTCGTCATATCGTTATTCAACTTCTCTTTTTCTTTGCAGGAAGATCTGTGAGTGATTGGCACAAGGAAGATAAACCTAATGATAACGTTGGACATTGAAGGAACTGCACAATGGCAATGGCTATCCGCTTCAGAGAGACGTCATCTTACATGGTGGTAAGTGTTCGAGGATGTTCTTTATTCCGTATTGGCTTCGCTGCGTAGTTAATGTGTAGTTAGCTCGTAGTTCGAAGCCTTCGAAAAGCGGACAAATAATGTTTTTATCCTAGAGAATATGATCCCGTCACAACTGCCTATCCACGAGCCTATATACAAGCGAAGGGGAACATTTACGTCTACGGTGACTGCGAGAGGAGAAAACAAATGACTGTCGCTATTTGGCAGCCGTTTTTTTTTCTTGGTACGACGGTATGTACCGTTAAGTTCTGGAGAAGGTGTTTAGCGTGACGCACCAGAAGGCTCATCACTCATCTTTGATTGAACCTAGATCGGTATAAAATCGACGTAAAATAACGTATATAATTTCTTTGTTGTAGGTTATTCATGTTAAGGGCTGTTAAGGATAGTAAAATAGGGGAAATAGAATTGTTTGGCGTACCGGATTTTGTACACTATGATTCGGCAAAGAAACTCAGTTGGGTTAGCGAACATGTGTGAAGTGGGGGGGGGGGGTGCTACTAAATAAATAAATAATAATAAATGTGAGAAAATTTATGAATCACTCAGGTAAGAGTGCAAGTGTAGTGAAAGAGTTGGTATGAAATAGTGTTTGTGAACTCCCAAGCAGTGTGAATGTGGAAGTAGACTGAGACAAGGAAGGGTGTAGAAAAATTGTACTAAACTTTTTCATCCTTGTATGGTATGTACTGCTGTAAAGGCTCATACTAGAAATAAATTCTATTTTATAGGTTTGGCAAGGGAAGATGTGCTCTCTTCAAACAGTAAAATTTTAAAGAATAATGTCTAATTGTAGGCATATAGTCGCATTATAATAAAATGTAACTAAACAGCTCCACCATTAAATCTGGAAACTCTAGGTCATTATTTGGTATTTGGCATATCCACACTAACCCAACCTTCATCACAAATCAACTAAGCTCTAAAATTGATCAATCCGTTTACTCACTGAACGCCCAACTAACAATAAACAAAAACTAACTGATACATGATGCAATTTTTTGAATGATTGATTTGCTTTATTTTACTTCGTTTCGCAAATTTGCGAAGATGGAGATGAGTGATGATATGATGAATGATGATGTGATGAAACTGATGGACACTCACAAACATCCATGCCAAGGCCGGGATTCGAACCCGGGACCCCTGGCGTCGTAGCGCGATGTTCTAACCACTCCGACACGGGGGCAGGCATGATACAAGTTACTATGTAAACCAAACCTGTTGTGCGAACCATAACAAGTTTGGTCAAAACTCATACCCGACTTTCATTGTACCATTATTGCAATTAAAATACCGGGCTCCGTGGTGGAGTGGTTAGCACATCGCGCTACAACGCCAGGTGCGTCCAGGGTTCGAATTCCGCCGTGGGGTGTTTGTCCATTTATCAATTTCATTACTCATCTCCATCTTCGCGATTAGCCAAAAGTGTGCATGAAAGCGAAGTAAAATAAACCAAAACAATCAATTATTGTAATTAAATTATAAAGTTAAACAAACAATAAGCTGGAAACCGTCATTCCATGGAACTGACGTCCTTGTTTATTATTAAATGTACGAGGCTATAGCGCTTAGTGGGGTAGTGGAGGTAGGCTTCTTCAGGGAGTTTCCCCGTTTTGGGGGGAGTCTAATATCTGTCAATAATAAAGAACTATTGTTACTATTATACAGGCAGACATATCCTTCCTGTTGCATTAGGGCTGTGCCGAACTAAGAATTGGGCTCATGAATGTCTATGCCTCGTAGCCTCAACCAAGTTTTGCTCTTGCCTGTACACAGAACTTCTCAGGCGACAGATGAGAAGACGAATAGGAAAAACAACAACAAACATTTGCGAAGCGGGCTGACATCTCCATAACATGCAAAACCGAGTCCCTCTTTAGCCCCTCCTCCTCTGAACCGGACGATAAATCAAGCACCCCGGTACACAACCGCATCCCCCTACCACGATTCGAACCCTCCATTTCATAACTACCATACTTGGCATCATTGGTCATCTGCCTGTCGGGCGACCTCATGAATAAATATCTTCCCCGAGGCACGGCTTTCCCCTTCAATAATCACGCAATCGGTACCAGAAAAGCCAAAAGCATCCCCTTCACCCCTCTCCAAAAACCCCCTCCGGCCCCAACAGAGTGTTCCATTACTTCCGTTGCCGGATTCCATCCAATCTGCATTCAAGGACCAGTGAGGTCCTCTTATTCTATTAGCAAAAGCACCAAAACCCTCCTGTGTCATCCCTAGACATGGGATTTTCCTGTTTATGATACAGGATGATGGGGATGCTTTTTTGGGGGAAGCATCTTGCGTCTCTTCATTTCCGGAAAGGCTCGTGTGGAAATTACCGTGCGAACTCCAGTACCGGAAATTCTTGATGTCACGGTAGTCGCGCTTGAAATAACATTGGACCTATTGTCTGTCCGGAATGAGAACGAAGTCAGTGCAAACAAATAGACATGCCTTATGAGGGAACCTATTGGTTCTTCAAATGGCAGCTGTGCATGGATCTTGCACATAGGAATATGGTGCATGTGGGTGATTTAAGGAACGTAGATTTTTTTTTTTTATTGACGATCGAAAAATAGTGAATTCTTCTTCTTCATATCAGTTGTATGTGCGCCTACGCGTAAACAACGATAGTCTACATTCTACACGTACACTATTTTATACACGTAGACTACGTAATCTATGTAAACAACATGACGAAAGGTGATAACTTAGCAAAGGCCGCCGTGGAATTAAAATAAAATTATACTCCATATCAGTTACTGATGTGTGAGGAGGCTTCTCATACTCTTTCATCTAAATTCGAACAATTTCTCACCTAGGAAGAAACCTAATATAGGAAATATTGTAGTGTTTTATGGGAAAAAGACCACTGTTGCCTCACGACTGCCATCTGTTGTTGTTTTTTGCATACTATTTATCATCTTCCATAGTTGATAATAGAAGAGAAGAGATATTTTGTTGTAAATAGTATTCCTTTCATTTCGTTAGGAACCAATACAGTTGAAAATGTCACTTTCCTTTCATGAAACCCTTGAAAATTAATTTTAATGCACTTTAGATTGTCTACGTAGTCTATGTAAACTACAACCCAATGTAACCTACGCGTAGATTACGTGTAGACAACGCATGTAGACGTAAACTTATAGTCTACAGCACATCACTGTGTGTAATGTTCAAGCTGGTTAGGTTTAAATCGGGTGATCTTTTTAAATCACTGATTTAAATTACTTTAAACAAATAATTTATAGAATAATGCGTCTAAGTAATTTGTAGATATCACTTTTGGTGAAAATACATTAATCTCATAATCATTGAATTGTGTTTATTATGCTCTAAAAAGGAAAACAAGCGAAGCAAAACATATGTACTGATGGGGTGAAGCTCATACGAACAGAAATGTAATATGTAAATTGCAAACACACTTAAATTTCTCTTGATTTAAAATTCAATAATATTTATACGTATTTATAGGCAAAAATACCAAGCATCTTGTGTAGAATATTATACAAAATACTAATCATGTGAAACCGTAAGTAGTGTCATTATCATTAAACTGTAAATAAACACTGCTCCTGATAATTTGCAAACTATATTTTTAAAAAAAGCCAAAATTCAGCTTCAAAGACTATAAAAAAATTTTAAGTTACAATTATGTAGTACTACATCTAGAATGTTTTATTTTCACTCGAAGAAAAGTTACAGAAATTGTTATACGTTATACAAACATTTCCATGGTAGGTTCATATGTAGAGTATCACAAACAGAAAACCGGGATTTTTTCCACCTGTTCAAACGGCTACGGCGCCCACCCAGCGTCGTATAAAGTGGGCGCCTGGAGAAAACTCTAGGAGGTAAAGGCAGCCAGGGGCATGGTGCTGATCACATCACCTCAAGAAAGTGTGGGGCCTAAATCCACACCCCCTATACGCCTTCATGGCTTTGCGCAAAACACAGGGGAACACTTCACTTTTTTTTACATAATGTTTTTTTATTTGCTTTAACCAAACTGCTCAAATATGTTCGAGTGCCGTTTACCAGAAGAAAAAAAAACTTTGTGTAAAAAAATTATATGTCTATATTTTGGTTCCAAAAATAGAGAAGTAATTGTAACCGTTTTTTTAAATCGATTTAAATGAAAAAATAATGAAAAATCAATAAAATAGTGATTTTTATCCATCCTGGTAATATTTTGATCTACATGCGAATAACTGAATTATCACTTAACGTTTTATTTAATTATTGAAAATGTCATCCACCATGCTAATGACAAACCAGCCATCTTTGATTTTTCTCTTTAGGATGGTGGGTTGAATTACCCTCGGTATTGGTTTCAGATAATTCAACAAGTAAATTCTAAGTTTTGGAAGTCGGGGAGTATTTTTCTTTAGAGTAAGTACACATGGCAATATTATTTCAAGCTACAGAGAGTGACCATGTGTTTTGGAGGAATCTCGTTTCACTGGTGAAATTATAAATAATTTTCTTCTGAAAGCAAGGCCAGTGTATTAATTTATCAATAGCATGTACTAAGTATTATAATTCAGCAGACTAATAATAAAAATTATATTAGTTTCCAATGTTAACTTCAATTGGTGTCTTGTAAAAGAACAATGGCTTCGGGGGAATACGTATTCTTCTACTATTACAACTATGTATAGCTGGCCTCTCGGTTTCGAATCTTTGCCTGGGCATCTATGTTCTTTGTGAGTGTCCCTTCATCAATTCCATCATATCACCACTCATCCTCATCGTCGCGATTGGCCAAAAGTGGCATAAAAGCGACGGTAAATAACGAAATCAAACTGTGTACGTTCAGATTATTTTCAAAATATTTCCAGTTGAACGCGCAAGTCTGATTAGTGAGCACACGAACAGAGTAAAATTTGAGCAAGGGGGTTTACGATAGGTGTTGCGTTCAAATGACGTCAGCAGCGCCTCACTGGCTGATTGGATAACTTGGGAGTTGATGGTAATAGCTTTAACACTCGACAGGAAAATAAGGTTGATTTTGTCACTGACACTCTTATCCTTTCTTCAAATGTTTTGAAATAAAATACTCGTTCGATATCTATAATAGACTAAATTTGAAGACGAATCTCCTCTTGAAAGTTTCAAGTAAAAAACCAGACATCAAAAAACTGTGTCAGGCTATGCAGGCACATCCTCCTCAGTAGAAACTTTGAGGATTTACAAGAAAAGCTCCTAAATTGTGTTTGACAGTTTGTTTACAAACTTTTTTTTCAACAACTCTGGAAAAAATATATGAAAATTAAGTTGTTTTATATACTTCTTAGTTTACATGTGTTTTACTTTCTATTCTTGTAACGGTAAAACTATCATATGCGGGAAATGGCTCTAACTCGTTCATTCTCTACTTTTTTACATTCGTACTTACCTATTCTGCATTGCGAAACATTGTTTAACAAGGGATTTCGCTTCTTTTTTTTTAACGAAATTAGTATCTATTGTCGACATATCGAGTAATTATTGTTCGTCCTTTTCTCGCTTCCTGAACACGCAAAATGGCGGGCAGATCTTGACTAGCGTTGCGTTTCAAACGGCAAAGCAGTGTTTCAACCATCTTAACAGAAACATTCCCGTATAGCCCCGAAAACCATTCCCGCATAGCCCCAAAAACCATTCACGCATATCCCCAAAAACCATTCGGGATAGTATGATTATCCACGAATAGCCCCAAAAACCATTCACGCATAGCCACAAAAAACCGTTCTGGATCGTATAACCATCCACGAATATCCCCAAAACGCATTCACGATAGCTCCACGCACCATCACGTTAAGGTTAGGTTAGGTTGCTTTAGGTTGGGCAATATAGTGAAAAAACTGTGCGTTTGGAAACACTTGCCGGGGATTACGTCATCAGATGCTCGCAACATCCGGTTTAAGTACATGGATGGAAATGCAAGCAAGAGCTTTCGTGCATCGGACGGACATTATTATAGAAAAATACATGATTTAGCGGCCAAATACATTGAAAAATACGGAAACTCAATTCCGTAAGTACTTTCTCCTGTAAATTTGAAGAAATCCATTTCCCGGTTAGGACATTTTTACCCGTGTAACTAATCATAAAGATTGTAAACGTAGGAATAAAATAATAAACGTAGGATTCCAATTTTTATTTGTTTACTATCTTTCCACATACAGCCCAAATACCATTTAGCTCTATTGCAGATAAACTCCTCCAACATATTAAATCAGGCAGCCAAACAAATTCTTCAAAACCCACTATTCGGAGGAAACCTATGGGGGGAGGGGTGTTACATTAGACGTTTAGTTACGACTAAAAGGTACAATGAGAACAAAGTTTGAGATCCACTGATCCAGAGCATAATGTAAGTTGATGACGTTTTGGACCTTCCTGAAGACGTAGTGGGAAAGGCATCGCATAAAAATTGAACAAACAACCACACCATGGTCGGGATTCAAACCCAGGCCTTGATAATCGTAAGACGAGTTTTTGTTGCTTGTGACATTTTTATCATGTTATTATTTTTTTTTCATTCATGAGAAACCCGTTATTATTTCAGTGACACAGAAAGTGGTAGCTCTCGGTTATTAGAGATGATGCTGTGGTATTGCTTGTGAGGTTTACTCTGTGTGGAACCTTCTTAATCTACCTTTAGATAGTGGTCTCCAGTGCAAAGTGCAACTTGATCCATGTCCGTTCATTTGCCGTACTTAAAAGTGCTTTTAAACTTCCCATTGTAAGTTCTGTTGGTAAATCCATGGTAATTCTGTTTCCGTGTTTTATTTTATTCTACTTGGATTCTTCTCCTTTTCACTGCCACATCATAGTGAACTTGGGTGAACGTATATCAGTCGCCTTTTGACGATAATAACTATTTTGTTAAAGTTGTCTGCCAATTTGTCCAAACTCTGCTGAAGCAATTAGTCGCCTTGTTGAAAATATCTACTTTCTGTTTTGTTGAAGACATTGACCACTTTGTTCAAGCTAACGGCAGTTATGTTGAAGATACCAGTAAGGTTGAGCCGCTAGGAAATGTAGCAGCATCGGCAGATAACAGTGGTATCGGTATCGGAAAGTATCGGTTTCATTTTATTTACCGATACCTGCCAATACTTCCGGCGTTTCGATTGTTCACGGGGTCCGCAAAAATGCAGTCTGATTATCCTGAAAGTTATGCAAAATTCGAATTTTCCATTGATTTTGCACCAATATAATGTACCAAAACTGTATTTTGTGATTAAGTAAGAGATATTTTAATATTCTGATGTAATTTTTAAATATTTTAAAGCAAATCAAAAAGTTAATCAATATTTTGAACAGGTTGTAACCGTTACAATTTTCGATCATCGGTATCGGTGAAAATCTGCAAAATTATCGTTATCGGTTCAGAGTAGTGTCGAGTCAGCTCTAGATATGAGCTATTTTGATGAACATGTCAGCCACTTTCTTAAGGATATCTGCTATGTTATTGGAGTTGTCTGCCAACTGCATTAATCAGAATATGACCTGCTTGTTTAGTATAAAACTCTGTAATTCCTCCCTGACTTATTTCAGCGACAGACAAAAAAACTCATTTTCATATCACTACTCTCAAAGCTTCGGTACATTCCTTTCATTGCAGTAAATCTTGAATAATTATCCCATGCTTTAAAACCAAAACCATGACCGATATGTTTCGAAAGTGTTCTTTGGATCCTTCTGCTTAACAATTCCACCACAATGGAGCCACTGTATGGTCTAACTCTGACGTTTTGATGCGAATAGAAATGGCCTAGCTGGAATACTATGTGCAAACAAAGAGAGATTTTAAAAGTATATCCCACTTCAAAGAGAGACCGCTGTTCCATTCAGTATAATCGCTTCCGCCAACCGCCAACATATCTCGGGATTATGCTCTTGAGGTAATTCATGGGTCCACGTAAACGCCATCGGTACTTTACAACGCTCGATTGCTGGAGGAGCAAATTAGTAGCAAATACTACCAACCCTTTCGTTAAAGCCCCCCTCCGGGTAGCTTTAACCCCTGCACGCCCAGGGAAAAAATCACCCCTTTTCGTCCCTCCTTCCCAACCCCACAGATCTGTACGCGCCGAGATAAAAGTTAATCCAGGCTGGCGGGTGAGGGGTTGGGCGCTGTGGAGTTGCGTCCGTTGTCAGCCGGATGCATGTTGGGTCTGCGTGAGTTGGACGAGTTGGCGCTTCGAGTTTGTCTCAGTGCATGTTCAACTGTTCGCTCTGTAGAGATAAGCGCTAGCAGTAGTTCCTCGCTTCCTTTGTCTCCTAGTTCTTGTCCATACTACTGCTTGTCGTTACTCTTTGTTAACTGGCCCTTGTCCAGACTTGTATTGGACATCAAGGACTAGTTCTCTCTACTGGCCCTTAGCATGTCTAGTGATGAACATCAGGTCAGTTTTCTGGTTTGCTCTCTGTCCAGACTACTGCTGGTACTTGTCTTCCATTTCTTATGCCCTGTAAATCCTTGTGCTGGGCAGTATTTACTTGTTCTCTTGTTGACAAGGCCTGGTCCAGACTAGTATTGGGCATTAGGCACTTTTTTTTTTTTTTTTTTTTTTTTTTTTTTTTTTTTTTTTTTTTTACTGGCCTCCCCGATGGCACAGTGGTAGCGTTGTCGCCTTGTAATCAAGGGCTCATGGTTCCGGGTTCAATACCCGTTGGAGGCGCATCGTTGTTCGGATTCCACTTGAAACTGTATGTCCAGTCCCGATTAACCTTACTGTGCATAAAGTGGACTTAATACACCAAATCAAAAATCAGTCTTTGTTCGCTGTGCCGGCTCCGTGACGGGGTGGTTAGCACATCACGCTACGACGCCAGGGGTCTCGGGTTCGAATCTTGGCCTGGGCATTGATGTTTGTGAGTGTCCATTCATCATATCATCACTCATCCCCATCTTCGCTATTAGCCAAAAGTGGCAGAAAAGTGAAGTAAAACAAATCAATCAATCTTTGTTTACTGCACCTTGTCATGCCCAGTGATAAGCGTCAGTTCAGTGTTCTGTTTTACCGTCTGTAGAGACTAGTGCTGGTACATTAGTTACTTGATCTCTGTTTCTTAGGCCTTGTCAAGCCTAGTGCTGAATATTAATTACTTCTACTATTTTCTTGGCAGGCCTTGTCCAGACTAGTGTTAGGCATTAAGCACTTGTTCTCTTTGTCTACTAGGCCTTGGCATGTCTAGTGGTTAGTGGTCAACATCAGTTCACTGTTCTAATTACCCTTAGACTAGCGCTTGTATTAGTTACTTGTTCTCTTTGTTTCTTGGACCCTCTGTAGACTACTGCTGGGCATTAGTTATGTGTACAGGAAGATCAGAAAGTGGGCGTACCCCCCATTGTTTCCGATACTACAGTGGTTGTTGTTGTTATAGCGATGTGATCATGTACCTGATAGTTCACTTGTCCAGGACATCGGTACGGAAACCATCATGATCGTAGCACAGCTGAATTCTGCGCCATGCCCTGGCAGATGTTTTGCGGAGATATTCCGGCGCCACGTCCTATCAGCATTAGAGAGTTCATTAACGTAACGTGGACGGTACAGCTTGCACTTAAGACTGTATATCACGGAAAGGCCTTTTCCGAATTCGCCTTTCTTCTGCCGATAGAGCGCGCACAGGGTTTACACCACCAGATGTTTTGTCCAGGAGCGCTTCGCGAGGCCCTCAAGAACACGCCTCCTCCGGTACGCGGGCAGTTAGTGATTGACAGGTCGTAAAACCCTTGTCAATTCTTTCCTCAGACATGTCCTAGGTTTTGCTGTTCGGGTCGATTGGCATCTTCATTGCCAAAAGCTGATCTTACCATTTCGTGTCAAAAGTCCAGACGATAATATAGAGTCCTGCAGCAACAATATGTGGCTTGTAACGTACATAATTGTGAGAGCTTCTCTTCAACGAATAAGGATTCCCAGTATTCTACTATTTGACCTCCGGGGCGAGGTAGTTAGCACAGCGCGCTACGACAGCAGGGGTCCCGGGTTCGAATCACGAGTGAGACATGGATGTTTATGTTCTGAATGTGAATGTTAAAAAATATGGAACTGAGTAAATACTGATATATGAGAAAAGCAGATAAAATATGACATCGGACTGCCACGTAGTAAACCCAGGTTTCGATTCTCAGTGTGAATGATTTCAAGCGGAAAATTTTCCAACATTATCCTTGCATAAAACCGACTTTCACTGATACGCAATATATGCGTTAATTTAATCAAACTTGCATATTTTAATTAATATTAGGTATAAAGCAAAATATGGCCATTTAATACCATGTGGTCCAAAAAGGTATTAATTGAGAAAATGGTCAACTTTTTCTATTTATATAGCCTATATTTTTGTTGTTGTAACCCCTATGCAAGGGTAGTATTTTCCTTTATATGACTTCGTTTAAAAATTGCGGCCCTGTTTGACTTATGATTTGCGGCATTTGTAGACAGTTGCGGTAATTATGATAACTCATCTAAGAAAAATGATAGCTTGGGTAAAAAACATTGTTTTCAGTACATTTCAAGCTACATTGTATGTTTCGCGTATTTTTTCAACATATTGATTTTGACCAAAATTCAAAGTTTAGGATATTTTTATTAGGGAAGTTATGTAATATCAGAGTATTTCGGCTGAATTACTGTTATAGCTCTTTGATCGTTTCTTGATTCTCTTTTTCAAAATTTTGAGCCCAGATGTCTCCGATCGGGGAGCTAAAAAACTTGATATTTACAGCGTAAAGATTACTCTATGACTGGTACCTGTGAAACAAAAAAATCCAGATTGATATTTCATGGATAACAAACCTACAACAGGGGAGAGACTGGTCAAAAACAGGCATTTTACATTATTATTTACAAAGAAATGTTTGCTTTTTAATAATCATGTAATTAGAGTTATTGTGTTTATTAATTACTTCCTGCGAATGGCGTAATTTGTCCGTTAGTACTGTTACGAATTAAATTTTCCTTTTTCTTTATCCCATTAGTTATGAAGAACTTCATCCCGGCTCGACAAATGTCACAAGGTCTTCAAACTAGAAAATAGACTGCTTTATGCCAAATTTAAGTCAGATTACGTGTCAGTAAGCAGTTTTTTTACCTGTCTAGACCCCTACTTCAACTGCGACATTTGTCCGAACGGGAAGTTTACCGATTCTGGCCTATGTTAACTTATTCTTTATAGAATTACAACAAAATTGGTTGCTTTGTTATTTTATTGTAATTTTGAAAAATCCAATTATGTATAAAAAGATGTTTTGTTACTATAATTAACTACTTGTATTTGAAAGAAATTGGTAAAGCCACCCACCTGCATTATGCAATGTGTTTTGATGGTGTATTGGTGGGTGGGTGGTGGTGGCTCTTTGCATATTCACAGTCTCGCTTATTTATAGACGCGATGCAAATCGTCTCTATGCTCCCACGTAGTTATATAGTACAGTCCCTTGTACGTAGATGCAGCCCATGCAGTGGGAGAATCCACTTTCCTCACCCTCTCCTCCGGGAATCGAACGGCAGTCAACCTCTCCTATCGACTGTCTTTATCCTCCCAAAAATAATTTCCGAAATAAATTATGACCGATTTTGAATCAGGTGCAACACAAACAACATTGGAGATATTGAATCGGTAGAGAAAACCCGATTTGTAGGTTGTAAACTTATATTGGCTCCCGAGCGTTCGTGTATATAAACACAACCCCCACCCACCACCCCCAAATTTTTATAATTCTCGGCATTGAATTAATAATGGAGGTTAGTATATTGAATCTTTAACCCGAAATTCATTATAAAATTTTAAAATGAATTCTTAATGATTTATTGATTTGGTGTTTTAAGTCCACTTTATGCACAGTAAGGCTAATCGGGACTGGGCCAGGCATGGAACCCGGGATCCCTTGATTACAAGGCGACGACGCTACCACTGCGCCATCGAGGATGCTCAATTTTTAATGGGGATGTAATTCAAATTATTAATATTACAAAAGCCTCCCCGCTATTTATTCCATCCTGTTTAATGATTACGAAAGATTGTTGTTTCAATTTAGCATGTAGAAGGATTCGAACAGGTGTACCAGCCAGATTAAATCGGCGTTATCTTCCAACGTTTTGAGCACATACATAGCAACATCATCTCATCCCTGAAGATGAGAGCAATGTATACGATGGAAGCTAACGTCGATTGACGTCGCCAGGAAAGCTACAACTCCTATGTAGAAGGGTGGAAATACAAACGAGTTGGATGAGATAATTGAGGAAATTAATGAATGATAAGTCTGATGAGATGGAGGCCAAAAAAAATAAATATATATATATACATAAGAAGATAAAGTGCCTACTGGCAAGAGCTAAATATAATAAGATATTAGATGGAAAATACGAAAATTGATTTAGTAATAATTAGAGGTTATTGTAAGCGTAAAACATTGATGAATGAAAAATATGTTTTGATATGTTTAATAAGTTATGATTAGGGTGCGGATTTATAGGCAATTTTTTCTATCTATCTATCCATCTATCAATCAATCAATCATATGTTTTGTCACTGCTTTTTACCTACTAACTATTCATACTGTGCTTCAAAAGCTGCTTACTTTTAGGGATATTTGATATCGAAGCAACACGCGACAAGCGACACGTGTCTCTTGGTAACTGGCTCTCAGTAATAAACGCAATCAACCATTCAGCTTGTGTTGTCTGTTGCTTGTGTGTCCCTAGGACTGAGTTATTTTTCATACCATCCATCTTATCACCCTTGTCTGTTGTTCGCGCATGCACAGTGAATATTTTGCTTTAGACGGCGTGAAATATCCATGTCGCTTGATTGAACGCAGGTTTGTGTGACATGTTATCCTACAGCTGTGTGAAACGTGACAGGAACTGTTAATTTAAAGGAATGTCTTTCTCATTGTACATTGCATGAAATGAAACTGTGTATTTTCAGAATGTTGAAATTACTAAAGGACAGGGGTTCGAGGCTGAGAGCTTGAGTATAAATTCCTCGTAAGTAGGGGTAGTTAAAGTGTTTGTTTAATCGGGTTGGCCTGGATCTCAGGATACCAAGAATATAATGTTGAGGATTGCCTGCACTGCCCTAAGTCCTAGCTTGGCTACCTTAGTAATATTAGACGAACATTGATTGGATTGTTCTCTAGACGAACCAGTATCTTTTTATCTTCGTATATTAAAAACAATAACTACTATATTCAAGGTCTGGTGTTCAAATTTCCTGCCGATCGGAAGTATTCTGGTGGGAAATAAATATTTACAGTCTAACTTATAAACAGTGGGTGGATTTTCTTTACACCTACCATGAGATGGGTTGATACCCCGACTACTGGAGAGGGATAGAGGAGTTTCTAGGAACGCAAACCATTTCCGAAAATAAAATGGTCGCTACGCTGCGCCGCTGTTATTGTTGTTAGTTTTATGACAGTTTTGCCATTCGCCAGCTTTACTGATCTTCAAATTTAACAAGTATTATTTATATATTTTATTCAATTTCTGTTATTTAGCGTCATTTTTTAGCCAACTTTGGCTAATCGCGATGAAGATGATGAAGGGACGCCACCAAGGTCTAGTATATTATTGTTGTTTTATTTAATGAGTTTTAATTGTTTCATCATTTCACAATTTGTAATATGTAAATATCATAAACCATTGCATAAGAAGAAAGTATCGAAAGACACGCATAAAATGTCGGTTCTTAGTAGTGCGGGGGAAAGGGAGGCACCAAACGACAATCCTGCCCAGCGACTGATCTATGGGGCTGGTTTCAACTCGTGAACCTCGTAGAACGGAATTCGCCTGATTATGTGAAATGACGGCGCACAGGTTCACAGTTGACACTTACGATTCATCTTTATGATTGTAATTTCGATTATGATAATCTGTAAATAATGAAGTAGATAAATAACGTTCAGGTATGTTTAAAGTAGTCGAGACCCAGAGTATGAAATACTAATGAAAAAAAATGAAACCTGCAGAAATGAGGTAACGGCGAGGAAGAAGAAAGATCATCCGTGTTAGATGTAGTGAAACAGCAGTATTTGTTGGTGTTTACCATAAATGTGGAAGAACTGCGCAATTAACATAAAATTTCTTGCCCGATCATTTAGCCATACCATAGAGGTGTACCATTAAAATTCCTTTGAATTATTATTACTTTTCAAACAATGTATTTATATTTATTTATTTCGTCTTCTTTTACATGGCGAAGTTAAGGCTGTGGAGCCTTTTCTTCCACTTGACCATGTTTACAAAAAAAATGAATGTGAAATAATTAAAATATTGAAAGAGAAAGAAAGAAAAAAAATATAAAATCAAAAGCTGCTTACTTTTAGGGATATTTGTTATCGAAGCAGCACGCGACAAGCGACACGTGTCTCTTGGTAACTGGCTCTCAGTAATAAATGCAATCAACCATTCAGCTTGTGTTGTCTGTTGCTTGTGTGTCCCTAGGACTGAGTTCTTTTCCATACCGTCCATCGTGTCGCCCTGGCCTGTTGTTCGCGCATGCACAGTGAATATTTTGCTTCAGATGGCGTGAAATATCCTTGTCGCTTGAGGATTTCACCAATTGAACGAAGGCTTGTGTGACATGTTATTCTACAGCTGTGTGAAACGTAGCTGTTGACTGGATTGTTCTCTAGACGTATGTGTCCCTTGTCACTTCGGTCTGCAGCTACATTGAGAAACGTTGCTGTTGACTGGCTCGTTCCCAAGCGACACGGAACATTCACATCAAGCAACAAGAGCCTATTCAGTTTAAAGCAAAACATGAACGAACAACAAACAGAGTCGACATGATACACGATATTGAGAGAAAGTCCCAGTCCGAGCGACATGCGACACGAGAAGCTTATTTCAGTCATGAACAAGCTATGAAGATGTAATTGAATTCATTGTCACTCGCCCTCTTAGGGAGAACTCACACCGAAGCGACACGCAACATATGTCGCTTGGGAACGAGCCAATCAGCAGCAACGTTTCACACCGTAGCGACATGGCAGGCCGCACATGCCTACGCTCGATTGGCGAAATTCTCAAGCGACACGTGTCGCCGGTCACTTGTCGTTCCGGTGTGTTTTCTCCCTCCATCACGATTAATGTATTCACATAATATCCAAAGTAAAATATTAATGAAACTAGAATTAAAAAAATTGCAAGATGTAGGTTCCATTATTATAACATAACATTATATATAGTATAATTGAATGTGCAGTGAATTATTTTTAAAATTTAAATATCTACCTTCAGCATAGTTGTCTTACCTCTTTATGAAATATATCGGTGTTCTCTAAATGTGAATGTATTTCCCAAGCGTGTTCTTTGTATAGACACAAATTGTATTTTTAAAATGCGTTGAAGTTAATGTGACTATAATTGAAATTATATTCAGAGATCGAGACGAAAACGAGAGAGCGTTTACATAACCCGGGACAAGAACAAGATTTACAGTTTGAAAGAGGACCAGACTGTCTGACTTCCTCTCGCTGTAATTTCTGTAGGGCCTCCCAAGGCATGTATCTAGAAATACACCGAACCAAGTGTGTCAGGAAAAATAATAATATGATGTTTAAGTTAAAATTATATTATTATCACATAAATAGGTAAAAAGATCGAATAACAGCACGTATTCATTATCTAGCTTACCTGTAGTTAAGATCGGCATAATTTGCATAAAAACAAGTGCCGTGGCAAAGAAATTCATTTCAAATTGATGAAGAATTGAATATTTATTGAATAAAAGAGAATGTTAGATCCGGTTAGCGAAAAGTAAAGTTCCTGATTAATATTTTATGTATATTGTTATAAATAGTAGCGTGCAATCATAAATCTTTGGTAATTGGTACTGTCCTTCTAAGCCCCCTAATTCCAATCTTTCTTCCAATAAGTTCAAAGAGTGGGCCTCCTCGATGGCGCAGTGGTATCGTCGTTGCCTTGTAATCAAGGAATCCCGGGTTGTATACCCGGTGGATGCAAGTAGTTGTTCGAATCTCACTTTAAGCTGTAAGTCCAGTCCCGATTAGCCTTTCTGTGCAAAAAGTGAACTTAGAAACAACAAATCAATCAATAAGTTCAAAGGAAATTATAACCATCGATTATGTAATAAATGCTACACAAATATATTTTCATTATTTAATTTTTTCACTTGGTAAGTCTTTCTTGGGGAGGGCTCCGGACCCCTCCCCAAATAAGTCCTTGAGTTTCCATGGAATTAGTAGTAATTATCTGGACTTGTATTCAAGGGGTCTCACGTTCGATCCCCGGTAGAACTACACAGTGGTCTGGATCCCACTTTATCCTGTAGCCCCAGTCCCGATTACCCTATTTGAGCATGTAATTGACTTAAAACAAATTTAATTTTGCTATAATTTATGTAAGATTCAATTGGGACAGTCTCTGTATTAATGTATTTATTATTTTGCAAAATAGAAATAAGACAAATGAAACACAATGAAAAAACAGCCGGGTGAAGGAAATCAACTTTGGATTTTCCGAAATGGTCGGAGCACGGTCAAAAGCTGCCCCCAAGGGAAAAGACAATGCCAAGGGTAGAAGAAGAAGTTTTCCAAGCCACGCCCACAGTAGTAAAACCTGGTCAGAGTCATCTATCGGCAGACGGCTGAACTTGTAGGATTTGAAAATAACCTCGCCAGCCGATGGCCAGCCTCGCCACGGCTCGAATAAAGCCATTCTCAAAGGTGTTTGAAAATGCATATTAATGTTTGCAATGGCGTATTGTCACAATGGGCCTCTCAATTTGAAAAACAAAAAAATCAGTTTACTCAGGAAGGGTGCAAGAAAGCCTTGCAAGGTTTAATTTTTACAGTAACTTAGAATCGGGCTCTATACGCCGATACAAAAACTGAGATATTTGACAGCTAATATCTATTAAAATATGGAAGTGATAAAAAAATTTCGATAATCACTGTTAAGATTCATCCTTTCTGATCAATTCACCACAAAGCTCATTCAAATGCCTCAAATAGTTTTCGAGTAAAAGTTTTCTGAATGAAGGTCTGTTTTTCCGCTGCCCATGATATGGCCTCTTAAATCAAGTTTCGTTTCATCGTGGTCGAACGATTGCAAATCAACAACAATTAAACATACTTTCCGACGAAAACCCAGGGGTTGTGGCCACCCTATACAGTCATGAATAGTTGTGGGTTGTAACAATTCCATAATCTCCCAATGGGATTGTTGCAACCCAGAAGTGTCTGTGACTGTACTTCTTGTTTACTAGACCTACTGGTATTAATTATTTGTTCTCTTTGTTTATTAGGCCGTGTGCTATATAGTGATGGATGTTAGTTAATTGTTCTATTTTTTTTACTGTGTCCAGAATAGTGCTGGTTTTTGTTTCTTAGTCCCTGTCTAAACAGACCTGGACTTTGGTTTGCCAGGTCTTGTCCAGACTTCTGATGCACGTCAGTAAATTGTTCTTTTCTTCCTGTTTCTTAGCTCTTGTTCAGTCTAATGATTGGCATTCGCAACTTGTTCGCTTATTTTCTTCGGCCGTGTGCAGACTGGTGTGTATAGGGGAGGGGTGTTAGATCCCATAAGTTATTTTGGAAGATAACAATTGGGATGAGGGTCCCTTTCAGTGTATACCTCTTAGTACCATACACCAGTCATGTATTCACGAATCACTGGTCTAAGATGTAATTTTTTTTTTTTCTGAATAATTCCATCCGAATATGAAAAGTCTGCGAAACTTGCTATGTAGAGAAGAAGACAATGAAACTACACTGGTCAAAAAAATTAGGGAAGCAAGCAAGAAATCCCAAAACCAAAGTTGGTAAGTCAAAAGTAGCAATGTATTTTGATTAGGTGAGTGTGTCCTCAACCAGTACAATACATGTCTATTGAGTCATTAGCACAACAGAGTTCTAGGGGTGATTTCTGCAAGGTACTGCACAAAATCAGGAGATCAGCACGGTGATAAGACAACAGAAATGGACAGATACGCAACAAATCCATACCTCTAATAAGGCGTGTGGTCGCCATGAACTGCTATGACAGCTGCACATCTGTTTTGCATGGAACCAATAAGGTTATCAACGACAGCCTGCGGGATATTCACCCATTCCTCCAGAAGGGCCATTTCCAACTGTTGCAGAGTTGTAGGCGGCGCTGGCCGAGCAGCAATGCGTCTTCCGAGTGTGTCCCACACATGTTCAATGGGAATCAAGTCTGGGGAGGACGCTGGCCATACCATTCGTTCGATACCCTCATCCCGTAGCATGGCGTCAACCAGACGTGCTCGGTGAGGTCGGGCATTATCATCCACAAAAATGAAACGATCACCGATATCTGCAGCCATTGGGACAACATGAGGCCTGAGGATCTCATCCCGGTACCGTAAGGCTGTCAAAGTACCGTTCCGGATAATGTGCAGGGGGGTACGTCGACCAACACTGATCGCTGCCCATACCATTAAGCCACCGCCACCATACTGAGACACTTCGCGCACACGTGCGGGATAATTGCGAGTCCCACGTTCCCTCCAGATGAGAATGCGTCGATTATCTGACTTGAGACTGAAACGCGACTCATCCGAGAAGAGAACTGAACTCCACTCTCCATGTCCCCACTCACGATGTTCCACAGCCCACTGTCTGCGGGCCCTACGGTGTTGGGCATTCAGAGGGACACACACCATTGGTCTTCTTGCATAAAGACCCCTTTCCCGCAGGCGATTTCGTACAGTTTGGCCGAGACTCTTCGTCCTGTTACCAAAACAAGGCCGCGTTGCAAGTCAGTTGCAGTTTGCTGCCTATTCCTGCGAGCCAACAATGCTAAGTACCGGTCTTCCCTAACTGTTGTTGACCGTGGGCGACCTTGCCCAGGCCTCCTTCGTACTGTACCTGTCTGTTGAAATCGTGTCCACAACCTGGAAATGACACTGCGTGACACACCAAGGGCTGCAGCCACCTCACGTTGTGTTTGCCCTGCTTCCATCCTCCCAATGGCTCTCCATGGGCTAGATTCCCCTAAATCGTGTTGTTCTGCCATCGTTCCTATTCAACACTACTCAACTGAATCCCACCTGCACTTACGGTCTGCCAGCACCAAACAACCGGTGTTCCCAAGTGACCTCGTGATTGCTCCTCATATCACAAATTCTGCCACGTGCCTTATGGTGTCACTAGAGAGCTCTTCATGCTGATGATTCATCACAGATGAATTGTACTGGTTGAGGACACACTCACCTAATCAAAATACATTGCTACTTTTGACTTTCCAACTTTGATTTTGTGATTTCTTGCTTGCTCCCCTAATTGTTTTGACCAGTGTAGATCTGACATATCAACATTGCGTTAATATGCGCTTGTATGTAACAAAATGGTTGTTTCGAGGAAATGCGTTATAATGCACACCTTTAAACCAGGGATCCAAATCTCATCCAAAATCTGGGAAACATGAAATAATGCTCTGGTACTTTGGAAAGTTCCCCAAATGACGGAAAATTTTCATAAACAGTGTGTAAATTAGTTCTCATCTAGCATTCCAGGTTGCAGCACAAATGCAAAAGTGTCTAACATCTGCCAGAAGTGCGTAAGCTCATCTCATTACGAAATTCCAATGTATGTATGGTACCCATGGATGATAAGAAAACTGCGTATGTTTCAAAATAAGAGAGTTTCCAAAATAAGGTGCACTGTCAGGTTTCCCGGTTGTAAAATCTCTCAAACTACGGGTGGGTGGGTGTAACCTCTTCCCACATTCTTCCTAATTGTTGAGAGCCTTTATAAGCCTCATTGTTGGGTGTGTGCGCCGAGCTTCCAATGCTTTTTAAATAAAAATATCACCCTCTGGCGATGGTCGTAACGATGTATTGTTCTCCATAACCCCTCCCATAAATGCCATCATGACTTGAATGAGTTGCTCCCTGCGTCAAGGGCTGTCCCTGGAAAATGAATCCCCAATAATTTTACGACTCCCTGGAAACTGCTTACACGAATTGATTCATCAGGACCCAACCTATCATTTCACGCAGTTCCTGTCATGCGGGTTTTATTTACAGCAGACGGAAGGTCGCTTCTTTCGGGGTGTTCGTGCGTGCGTGTGTGTGGATGAGCAAGGGAGTATTGTTGAGACGTCACGCAATCGTAAACTTTTGCAGTGGAGGTTCTGGCAAAGTGTTTCGTCGCGCTTATCACATTTTCCTGCAAGCCTGGTAAAATCTGGCTTACAATTGAACTGCAATCGAATTCATTGCATTGTTTCCCCTAGCTAGTGGAGCGTTTGGCCGATACAGTTGCTCTGAAAGCTTTTTATTGTTTAATCAGGTAGCAGTTTGGATCCTCATTGGCTGTCGAAAATGGCTTCCGTAGGCAGTTCAGTCAGTCTCACTTGTATCAATTTATTCATGTGAAATAAACTTTTCCAACCTGTAAAACGTGTTGGTCATCCCAAAATCGAAGATTCACAAAATACACATACAGCTTCACATGTATAAATTTATCTCCTAAACTTTAATTTAACTCTAATAACACAACTTAGATATCAGATTGAAAAAGTAAAACAAGTGCCAAAAAATATAATGGTCATTTTTTTTTTGTTACTATGTAGTTGTCTTAACAATATTGAAAAATGAATTAATACTACCTGCAGAGAGTAATGTATCAATAAAGTTTAAAACATATTTTTGAAAGTTAAGGCTTAAAATACGCATCAGTATATTCCGCATTTATGTGAAGTTACTAGGTCATTACTAAGAATAACAATAACATTTTTTATTGATAATTTTATACTGATCATTTACACACCATTTTGGAGTGACTGCTCAATAAAATTATATGGAAACCATGAAGATTACTGTACACGAATAGCCTATGGAATGGAGGTTCCCCCCGATTGATGAATGTGTGGTGTGAATCTATGAACCAGATGAACTCGAAATAATCCTGAAATTTGATCAGATGTGACCGGATGATCTGCAAAGAGTACATCAGAGTTTGTGTCCAACGTTCGCCCGCGAAGAATCACTTTAGCGAAAGAGGCACCAGGCACAATTGTGTTTGCTTAAACTTTGTACTACGTAGATTTAATAGATATTCTAACTTTCTAACTGTGGACAAGGTAAACAGCTTGAGCTAACCAAAAAATGATGTAGGGAATGGATGTACGAATGAGGTCTGTGACTGGCCCGTCCAGATTCTCGGTCTTCATTGGCTGGATTAATTTTTTACCTGAGAGACCCGTGATTGGTCCGCATTGTATTCTGAATTTCCATTGGCTGAATTCGTTGTGTCCAGAAGAAGTATGTTCCAAGATGGCTGAGTTGAAATGCGACATCTCTCTTCTGGTACTTCTGTTTCCCAGCTGACAAAGGCTTCTTATTCATTTTTGTCTCACTAACTTTTCCATTTTGTTAGTTTTTTTTCTATCTGAGAAGGAAGTTCGTGTCTATCACAAGTGTTCATTTTAAATCAACCTCGCTCACCTCTCTCGATCCAACCTCATCCTCACCATCTGGACTCGCCCAAGTCTTCGCCCTCCTTCATAGGCCTTCCCGAGGGTGAGGTCTGCCCTCATGAGGGTTGTTGCCCTCCAGATTGTGAACACCTCTGGTCCTTATGTGATGCTATGCTCCGCTAGTTCAAATTTTGAAGAGTTGTAGCTAAGATGTTCACTGTGCACTGTTTTATGTTTCGTCTTGTTTGTTCTATGTATGATTGAATTAAAAAAGGAAGTAATTCATTGTGAGTTTGTATTCGTCTACTATTGGTGCCTGCTTGAAAGACTAGTGTAGTCAGTTGTTTAGTTGTTGATGATAATTTTCTCGTGCCGAAGATGAATGCCGCATTTCTTACCCAGGAATCGAACCTAGGACGAGATTCAGTTATCTCTTTTGGGGGAACCAACCCCTCTCTGGAATTTATCTAATTGACACTAACTAATGGACAGCTATTCTTTAAATTCCACTGACGACATGCCCGTTTTGAATTTCGCCTGTCAAGTTTTGGGGATTTATTCTTTGGCTAATTTACCTATCTGGCGGTTACGGTCATTAGTTTGAGTCACATAATGTCCCCGTGTCCAAGCGGTGCATGTCGTCGAACCGCTCCGAACTAATCAATCTCAAATTTCTGTGATAACGACAGCCCGAGGGAAGGGGTAAATGCCTGGAGCTGGTGGCCGCTGGCAATGTTTGCAGCCGACCAAATCGAGCGGCAGTTCGTGTCACACACGCTGAGCACACAATCGAATGAACCGGTGTGTGTGTGCTGAGGGGGGTAAGGGGCCCAAGTCCGTTGCTAGAGTCCCGGTTTAAGCTGTTGACAAATTCCTGTTTCCGCTTCTGCTGTGGTACAGCGTAGTGTAAATTTTGGAGGAAAATCTATGTATTTCCCCACTTTTATTAAAATACTTGCTGATTACCCGGCGTTGCCCAGGTATTTATACGTATATCCCAATCTTCTAGTAGACAGGAAAATAATGAATTCTAACTATAGTGTAAAATGTAACTACTTGGGAGTGTCGCTCGCTATTCATCTTAGCGACCCCGAAATCTAAGGATTTCACACTAATATCGGTCGTTTTCGATTTTTTTTACATGTCACCCCCTTTACAACCCCCCCCCCCCTAGGGGTGTCTTAACCCAACAGTATTTCTTTCCAGATTGTAAGTGATATGTGTACCAAGAAATTGCTCCAGGCGTTCGAGATTTAGGTCATTTTTGACATTTTACTTTTCACCCCCTCTCACCCCTATGCCGATGAGCTTGGAGTTGAACGGCATTGGGAGTGTCACTATTCATCTTAGCGACCCCGAAAACTAAGGATTCCACACTAATATCGGTCGTTTCCGATTATTTTTACATGTCACCTCTTCCCACCCCCACCCCTAGGGGTGCCAGGGGTGTCTTACCCCCACAGTATTTCTTTCCGGATCGTAAGTGGTATGTGTACCAAGTTTGGTTGAAATTGTTCCAGGCGTTCGAGAGTTATGACGTAACAAACATATTATATATATATACACATACATACATTTTTATATATATAAAGATGCAGTTTAAGGTTTTAGTGCAGTATTTCGGACATATTCGCCTTAAACTTATGTGAGATCCGAATCTCCACCTGGGATCGCTTGATAACAAGTCAACGACGTAAAAACACTACGCCACCGGGAAGACCGTAAAACACATTATTGAGTGCATGGTGACTGATACCGTATAGGACAAGTTATGGGTGAACCCTCCATTAAAATGTGTTCTACCTGAGGCGATGGGTAACTAACCGGAAATTGAACACGGTTCTGTTACGTTCTCTGTCTTTATCACTAAATATACAGGGTGTTTCAAAATAATCATCCAATTTGAAACGGCTATATTTAGGAAACCAATGAACATAGAATCTTGCAGTAAGTTGTACTTACAGTAGGTTTTGATTGTTGCAGGGAAGTGCTATACTGGTCCAGCTCACTCTTTAGTCCGCATCAAGAAGGCAACCGAGCAACAGGAAACATTCTGCATGCTCTGCTTCAAGAAATGTGAGTTCGTTACAACTGTGCAACGTCGAATACTGTGAGCAGTAGGTGGTGTATACGACGAAACTCACTCTGCACAGCTGTAACGGACTTACATTTGTTGAAGTGGAGAACCCATAAAGCATCTACCTGCAATAAAGTAAAACCTACTGTAAGTAAAACTTACTGCAGGATTCCATGTTCATTGGTTTCCTAAATATAGTCTTTTCAAATCGGATGATTCTTTTTGAAACACCCTGTACTTAACTGTCATTCCTTTTTGGAGAACACAAGACGATGCAGCTTACTATGAGGTCACCTCAGGTGTGAGAAGTACTTAAGGGTTTTTACAAAAAAAATATCTTAATCTTACACAACCAGGACTCTACAAAACTTCTGCTGATCTAAATTTCACACAACTGCACTCACAAGCAAAATTCTTGTTGAGATAAAATTTTATTAATCCTGCAAATATTGCTTCAGTACACTAACTAAAACATACATTTTAAAATCAACGTACAACAGCCATCAAATCAATAAATCACATCACCTAGCTACCAAAACCGAAATTTTTTAGGTTAGTCAAACCATTGAAACAGATTAGTTACAAAATTGCGTCAAACAAATTATGACACAGGTGTATCTTTTTATATTAACTTACTTAAACTTTAGGTCCAGTCCCAATTAGCCTTCCTGTGCATAAAGTGGACTTAAAACAACCAATCAATTATATTAACATCTGTGGTGTATCTCACTATGTCACTGGTCTTGAATGGTCACTGAATAGAAATAAATTTACCAACTCCTAAGAAATCAGGTTGCCAACTTATAGGAAATCAGGTTGCCAACTCATAAGAAATCAAGTTGCCAACTCCAGAATCAGCATCATCATCTCACTGATATGAATAATTATTTATTATTTATAATAATATTTACAATTTCTGATCGATTTTTCTCCTGTATTTTATTCTCTAGACTTCAGGCTTCGCAGATAGCCTGGCTAGCGTAGAATATGCGCTCCTGATTAACATAATCAATTTTGTAAATCATGTGGGGGCGTAACAAGTCCTTTTAGCCAACCTCCAAGCCTTAGTGGTTAGCACAGAGCGCTACGACGCCAGGGCTCCAGGGTTCGAATCCCGACTTGGGCATAGGTGTTCTTTGTTGTGAGTGTCCCTTCATCAATTTCATCATATCATCACACTGTCATCGTCGCGATTAGCCAAAGTGGTAGAAAGGCGGCGCTAAATGACAACAATATAAAAATCAAACCATTTTAATTACAAACCGACAGCGTTGGATTTGTTCCATGGGAAGCAAAAGGAATGGAGGACGTAAGTGAAATGGGCACTGAAGTACAAAGCAGTACCAAGAATACAAAGATGAGAAGAAATAAGAAACAAAGTATATAATGCAGCAGGCTGTCTTAGTAGAGGTAATTGTTAAAGTGCGCAAAAGAAGAAAAAAAAAGAGCATCAAAAACCGCAAAGACGACAGGAAAAACGTTGGAAACTCGAAAGAAAAAAAAAGTTTCACGGAAGAAGCAAATTAAAAATTCACCGTCTTCCTTTCAGGAAAGCGGTGATTAATGCATTGAGGTGATAAAAAGATGGAAATGTTCTCCGCGCAGAACTTGACGGCCTCCAGATTGGGGGTGGAGGCAGGAGGGTGGTGCGTCTTACTCTGCCGAGTATCATTCTTTTCCCCGCACCAGAGACAATTTACTTCCGAGGGAGAAAAAAAAGTTCTCTGCTTACAAATTCTGTTTCTAGCAACTGCGACTTTTCCACGATAGAGGGCAGGCAGGTCGAGCTTTGCATTTTTCACGACTTTTCCAAATCTTTGTTCTCTTCAATACTTGAAAGTTTGAAAAAGGGAAAGTTGCGAGATTTTTCATTCACAAGCTCTGATGACATGAGCGTGTACTTGCAATTCTCATTGAATGTTATGAACTTTATTTTCTTTCTTACAGAAGAGTTTGCGAAATGACAGTTTATAAGATAAATTTGAATAATAATAATATGGTAAGGGAATGGAGAATGTAATAAATAGTATTTTTGGGCGACCAAAAGTCGTGTGTTTACGGTTTTCACCTGTATTCATACCAGTGGCGCAGGGGTACATGGGTACATTGTACCCCATTATATTGTCAGTTAAAATGGAAGTCAGTTTTTCAAAATTGGAGATGCGCCGTCCAGTATCAAATACAGTAGTACAGTGATTAGTTCCGCGTTGAACTGATGTAAATTACAAGTAATAATTATGTAGAATGACAATGCAGGGATGGGATGGGATGTCCCGGATTCGATACACAATGGCAGCACTTAATATTTCTAATTCCACTTTAAACTGTAGGCGCAGTCCCGATTAGCCTACATGTGCATAAAATGGGCTTGAAACAAACGTCAACCTGTGGTATGTTCTCAATTTTCAATTTGGTTTACAGGTTAACCAAGATCAGAATGTCCCCCGGCATACTCGTGAACTAAAGTGGGGTCATTTGTTTTCTCCCTTCCCTCGTGCCAGGGAGCCCTGCGACTACAGCGCCACAGGGACATTCTTATCTTGGCCAAACTGTGCAGGTTATTTCAGGTGTGAAATAACTTTGGAGTGGATATCATTTGCGAAGAGGCGAATCTACCTTCATAGAGATATTTCATACCGAAGCGACAAGTGCCAACATGCTGCGTGGAAACGAGCCAATCAACAGCAACATCTCACACCGTAGTGGCATGACAGGTAACACAAGCCTGCCTTCAATTGGCGAAATTCTCAAGCGATACTTGTCGCCTGTCGTGTATCTCTTCGGTGTGAATTCTCCTTCATGAGGAATTGTCCGTTTTACAATTTGGTCTCTGCACGTTATTGAGTCAGACACATGGGAACGGAGTATGATGTAATTTACCAGGTGTATTTTCTTAATCGGCAGCCATTTTTAATGTGGCGGTTATTTTTCAATATGGCGGTCAGGGAATTAGGTGCAGAGACCTGAAACTGATATATTCTGCATTTCATCTTCTGTAAAAATGACTAGAAATCTAGGATGCGTCGCCCGAATCCATTAGATTTCGATATCTGATTCTTCCAAGATACTGTTCCGCCAATTTCTGATTCGAACACACTGCCTGCATATTGAGCGAGCGGGCAACAGGAAGTGTCTTCATGCCAGAGACGGCAACAAAGGAAGAATTGTCGCATGGGTGTGTGTGTTGTTCTTCCACTCGGCGGCGTTTTGTGCTCAGTTGGCGTGACGCAATGGGAATTGTTGGGAGACGACGGGAAATGGAGGACCTTGAACTTGGTACCACCCGAACGTGGGACGGTCGCGCTGTGCTTTCCCGAACCGTATCGGGGCAACCACACGCAGGAGATGCATTCCTCAGGAATGATGAACGAGAAACCAAAACTGCCTTGTCAGCCGAGAGGAACAGCGTGCTTGCAAGAAGTGCGAAGAATGACATGCATCCGTGTGCATTGTAAGCAATGACGAATTACAGTCGAGTTTAGACTGTAATTAAAAATTAACCAGTAGACCTACGTAAAAACTAGTTACATCAAAATTTAGCTTATTCAGTTCTGCGTTAATCTATGCTAACCAGTTTTTTTCTCCAGTATGCCTTATATTTTTTATCGTTATGAGAAAAAGAAAGGGTAACTTTTGCGGGTTTTGCAAAACAATCGCTCTCTTTGAGATTCTGTAAATAAAAAACGGGTAGTCCAGCAGAAAGATTTTAAACACAGTTCATAATTTTCAGATTTTTAAAATTTGTCAAAAACCCCTTCTTATCAATTTTGCGAAACAACTTTTTCTTAGTATAGGGTAGTCCTGCAAATACAATATTGATCTTGTTTTGAATCTCTTTGCATCTGTTTTTAAAATCCATCATCATTGTCAATTCACATTTCGAAACCGATTTTATACAGATTTTTATTCAACGGAGTTAAAATGTACGTGTACCGTGGCAACACTGCAAGCACTGGCTCGCAGTGACAGCCCGTAATTTCCACGGTTCAACCAGGTTCAATGGACATCACTGTGAACAGGAAAAAAAATGGTTACCATAGATTAACGCAAAATTGAATAAGCTGAATTAGGATATAAGTAGTTTTTAATTGGAATCCAAACTCGAGTATCTATAATTTTTAATCCGACAGTAGTTGATTGATTTATTTGGTATATTTTACTTAGCTTTTCTTCCACTTTTGGCTGATCGTGACGTCAATGCTCAGGCCAGCATTCGAACCCGGGACTCCTGGCGTCGCATTGCGGTGTGCTAACCATTCCACCATGGAGGTCGGGTAATGCTCGGCTGTGTCTTTGGCCGGCACCAGGGCAGAATTATCCTCCTTTGGAAAAACCGCTAAGATATTCGAAAATATGAAAAATGTCATCTGCATAGAATTCCTTCTAGAGCATTCACGTAAATCTTCAAGTGGTTTCCTTTCGCTGTTGTCTACATATTATCAATAGTAGACACAAACTATTGATAATATCCAGAGAACGGCAACAGCAAACCACAGTACGATTTACGTAAATGCTCTAGAAGGAATTCTAAGCAGATGTAATTTTTCAGATTTTGGAATATCATTGTGGTTTTTAGAAAGGAGAGGAAAATTGAACAATATTTTCTTTTCGGTTTCTTTATGGCTGACCCCGCGAAAGGCCGGAAAAGTATCGGTAAATAAAATTCAATCTTTACTTTCCGATAGCGATACCGATACATCGGTATCGGAGTACCGTAATCAGTTTACCAGTATTTAAGAATAAAACACAATAGTGAACAAAATATTTCCAACACTAAGCTCAGCGCGCTACGACGCCAGGGGTCCCGGGTTCGAATCCCGGAATGGGTGTTCTTTGTGACTGTCCTTTCATCAGTTTCTTCATATCATCATTCATTCTCATCTTCACGGTTAGCCAAAAGTGGCAGAAAAGCGAACTAAAATAAACAAAATCTATCAATCAACCAACGCACCAGGTTTTTTTCATGCAAGATTGGGATTCTCATATACACACAGTCTCTCTCTCTCTCTCTCTCTCTCTCTCTCTCTCTCTCTCTCTCTCTCTCTCTCTCTCTCTCTCTCTCTCTCTCTATATATATATATATATATATATATATATATATATATATATATTTCCTGGCTATCCCCTTGCCATACGTTTATAATTTTTTTGTATTTTTGTTATTTCACGCCGCTGTACAGCTTCTGTAAGTTAATCGCAACGAGAAGGATGGATGACGACGAGATAAAACTGAAGAACACCCGGATGCGTATTTACAAACCCTGTGCTGCTGAACCTCTAGCGATTTGTGGCTTCTGATTGGCTGTCATTCCGGAAGTTAATAAGTTTCATTATCCAGTGTTCCTTCGAGGTAAATGGTGTAAGACAAAACGCCAGATGGCGGGTTCAAATGTACAGTATAAATTTCAGAGATCCAGCCCAAGAAGACAAGAAACCCCCTAGAAAGCGAGGTTAATTTTTTAGCATATTTTTGCAATTAATGTTTTGAAAGAAAGGAAAATAAAACTTTTCGTGAAGTGAATGACTTTACCTATTGAAACATTTCATCATTGCAAACATTGTAACCACTTATGACCATTTAGAAAATACAAATGTATATGTAGCATATTGCAAACAATGCCAAATCGAAGTTTTAGTGATATTATTACATAATTTATTGCATTTTTTAATATCATTTTCAAAGGTTTTTTATATTCTTCAAGCGGTTCAACAATATTATGCTTCTGCTTTCAGAGATATTCAACATTCATGTTGATTTTTATCGCCAGAAAAGGATTGTATTCTGTACTGAATTTTTTTAAACAAAAATATGTATCTTCACATAATTTCTACACTTTTATTACAAACTTTATCACTAAATAATTACGAATATGATTTTTTTTAACCTTTTCTTGTAAAGGAAAGATGGACACGGAAACACTTCCGGTGCTCACAGCCAATAAGAAAGCGTTATAGCTATCCACTTGGTTCTGCATCACTGTAGTGTTTGTAAATACGCCACCCGGATCTCATGCTGAAACCCGAATTCGAACCGTACTGAACAATACCAGGAAATTACCTAGTATATAGTACCATATTCTGTCTCTTCTTTTTTGTGTAAGTGTGTGTAAAATGCCTGAATTCTTTCAAATATTGAATTATCATAATATCTATTTTTCAAGCACACAGATGCGCAATCTGTAAAAAAAAGAAAACATTGTCATTGAGGTACAGAGGAGGCTGAAATCTGTTCCTAATCGTCTGAAAGTCAATTATTCAAATTGTTGGCGTTTGACGTGTAGAATTGGGATGTTTGGGATGTCAGATAAGGGGGTGGGGGAGTCAGTCGAATGGAGAATTTGATTATAATACAATGTTTGAGTGGAGGGGGTGCAGAAAGTTGCATTGAATGCGCCACCCCCCAATTGCTACTAACTGAATAAACGGGGTAGAATGATGTGTTGGGGGGAGGGAGGGAGACATACACGCTTGACAAACTCGCAAACTGCCGGTGTACATCATTTGTGTACGTGTGTCATGTCGCATTGGATTTCTCTGTTGGTTGTGGGTAAACGAAGCTAGGCTATGTGCACCGGTAATAGGGCAGTCGTATGCTGTATTTTGTACGCATTTTTCATTTCTTCCTCTCCAAATTTTGTTCTACGCATATGTTAAAGAGGTACCAACAGTCCTCTTTCTGACAGTCAAAATACTGACCGTGGAACACAGTGTCGACAGATCAGCATAGTTTGTTAACGTTGAAGTCCTGTTTCGAACGCCACTGTACTTCAAAGAAAGTTCCGAAAGACCAGTTTCCCTCTGACAACAATAATGTCAAGTTCACGTGGAGCGCAGCTCATCCTCCCCTCAAACCTTTCCCACCAATAGCGTCCGTTTTAGGAGCTGACAGCTCTTGTCAAGTCCACGTGGAGTAAATGCGATGTTGCCGGTTCAGTTTCTATACAGATTTCAGAACTTGAGGTTGCTGTTTTCTTTCCTAGTTTTTTTTAATTATTATTATTGATTTGCTTTGTTTTTCTTCGCCCCTTGTGCCACTTTTGGCTGATTTTCGAATATGGGGATGAATGATGACATGATGAAATTGATGGATGGACAAGCACAAACATCCATGCCCATTACGCAGGCCGGGATTCGAACCCGGGCCCCCGGGAGTAGTAGCGCGATGTGCTAACCCAGGGTGTCTAGTGACCTGGTGTCAGTTGCCCCCCTTTTGCCACTATTTTCCCCGCACTATGCTAAACCTTATCTACGAGGGAAAAGTAAACTGTCTCCCCCTCAGTATTTGCACCTTGCCCCCCTAGTTTTTGAACCCAATCGCCGCCACTGAGTATACCTGTTTTGCACAAGGAATACAACGCAAAATGTCATCCACCATATCCCCCGCTAAAAGTATAGAACTTACTGGTGATTCAACATGCTCCCTGGGTAACAATAAATGAACTAAACATATTGATGTTTTAAACTCATAAATAATACTACATTTATTGTTAATAGCTTGTTTGGCCTCGGTTAATAAAATAAGGGTATTACGTAACACAAATCATTTAGGTCGAAACTGATTGCGCTATTGCTTCTTATTTATAACTAGCTGATAACCCGACGTTGCAGGGGTATTTATTTATATCCCAATATTCAATTAAAGTTGTCCGTGGGAGAAAAATGGCGATCGTAAATCCACTCCGCTGTACTTAATAGTACTCTCTCTCTTTCTCTCTCTCTCTCTCTCTCTCTCTATATATATATATATATATATATATATATATATATATATATATATATATCTCTGTCAAATGTCATCGTGAATGTCACCAAATAGCTTCGCGAGTCCGAAAACTATGGATTATTATCTTAGCGACTCCGAAAACTATGGATTATTAGCTTAGCGACTCCGAAAACTTTGAATTCCACACTAATATCGGTCGCTTTCGATTATTTTTACTTGTCCCACCTCTACCCCCTGGCGTTGCCCAGGTATTTATTTATCCCAATCTTCTATTAAAGTAAATTGAAATATTTAATTCCTTTTTAATGCAATTCAAATGTTAATATTACTCGGTCTCACAAAATTATGTTTAAAAATGTATTAAGACAATCGAGAAAATAGCAACCTAAAAAACGTGTTCATACGCCATACCGGAACATAATGATCAGAAAATGTGAGAAGAAATACGTAATCACTTGCTTGCGTATATGTGTTTATTTGTACTTTTTATCACGTTGTATTAAATCATAGCCGAATTATATTCTACACCACAGAAATTACTCCGAAATAAACCTTTACGTTTTATAAGTACTAAGGCGTGCCACATACAATACATGGTGGTTCATAAATCAGTTGACACTTGCAGTAATTCACCTCTCTACTGCCTAGCACAGTAGTCGTGCAGACAGCATTTATTACAAAAAGCTATTTTGTGTGCACACTGCAATAAAATGTCACTTAACTTCAAGTAGCTACTGCTGTAATAAAGTGCCTAGTATATTTGTCAATGAACAAGTGAATAACTGCTACAGTTGGCGGGCTTTATCTTCACGGATGACCTTGGCTAATCCACGGGGGGAGAGAAAGAGAAAGAACAAGAAGAAGATAGATAGAGATAGAGAGAGAGAGAGAGAGAGAGAGAGAGAGAGAGAGAGAGAGAGAGAGAGGTTTCCGTAGTTGACTATTCGCCATGGGTCTCACTTGTCGCACAACACTTTAGCAACCTTGTGTTCTGAAGTCACAGGAGAAAGCTGTTAAATTTTAGGCTAAATGCCTACGTTGTTAGGTTAGGCTAGCTACGTTTAGTTCTCTTAGCCTAAATAATAATTTTTCATTCTATTTATGCTAATGGAACCTAACCTAACCTCGTAGGCATTCCTCGGCTGACGTCAGAACACAAGGTTGCTAAAGTGTTGTGCGATAAGGGAGACCCATTCGCCATCTGAGTGGTTGACAGACAGTATTGAACGCAAGGAGAATGACATGCAGAGGCTAAGGTAGCCGGTAGCTTCCCAGCTTGGTCAAGATTCACCGTAATGATACATGGCTTCAAGTCTAGCGTCAACTGACTTATGGGCCACCCTGTATATTGGTGATCATGATGTGGGCCGCGTTTCGTAGTTAGTGCGACGCTGTTATAGAAGGTAATTTCGTCTGTTCATCAATTTTATTTACCCACCAACTATTATCATTGTCGCGATCAGCCAGAAGTAACAAGAAAGCGACTCAGAAATAAGAAAATGCAATGTACGAGGGCAAATCGAAAAGTCTTTGCCCCTATTTTTTTTTTCAGCCGAAATATTAGTATCATTGAGAAACCGAGATATGGGCTACATTCAATGCAATAGGGTTTTCTTGGAACGGCCCAGCGTTAACTCGACTGCTCCGCGGCACGGAGCTGCTGTCAGTTTGCAAAGATGGCTGTAGTACTCAACACGTCCATGTCGTATGAGCAGCGAAGTGTTATCGACAGACTTGTCATTTGCATGGGAGATTCTGGAGCATGCATCGTATAGTCCAAACCTCGTCCCCAGTGATTTCCACGTGTTCGGTCCACTGAAGAAGTTCCTGGCAGGACAGAGGTTCATCTGCGACGACGAAGCATACACAAGACAGCTGCCCGGTGATGGTTCCACGATCAACCGGCCGAATTCTACAACAGCGCCATCTCCAAACTAGTGGTGCGATGGGACCTGAACCGCTGTGGTGACTATGTGGAAAAATAGTGCAAGGTACGAGAAATTCCTATATTTTGATTTCCCTGCATATTTATTATTACGGCTGAAAAAAAATTTGGGCAAAGACTTTTTGATTTGCCCTCGTAGATTAAAAAAAACAAGTCGAGTGTGCAGGTGACTAAGAAAATTGATAATTTTATGTTCACTGTCTCTTTTAATGCTTTTTAAAAAGTTTCTAAAACCCGATTAAGTGCCAATTTTCATAAATCCGCTCTCTACTAGTGGTACCGTTCGCCTTGTGTTCAAGGGGTATCGGATTCGATACCCGGTAGAAGTTCAGGTTCGGATCCCACTTTAAACTGTAGGTCCAGTTCCGATTAGCCTTTCTGTTCATAAGCTGGACGTAAAAGGAAATCTCAGACTATTAGTAAGTCTTTCCATATTTAATGGTAAAACTAGAACCGTGTCCTAATTGTGTCCCTGACTCGAATTGTGAAACAACCCTCGTAGAAAGATAACGGGGTGGTTAATTTAAAAAAGGGAAAAGATACAAATTAAATTGACCGTGACCAAATGTGCCCCGCTTACCCAAACATGGAGCATGGAAAGGAGTTCCTTTAAGTTCATTAAGTGGGGGTAATTAAAGCGAACTTTTTGTTCTTTCTCATTAATGGCGGCTCCGTTGAGCGAGGAAGAGATAATCCCGCCACCCGGCTCTAATGGACGAGCAAAGAATCCCGATTGTGATTCAGGCCTTTGTCGACCGTGTCTGTCTACTTACAAAGGCGGTGGAAAACAAGCTGCTGTCAAATACGCAGAGATGTGGTAAGAGAAGATGCAATATCTATGTATAAGTATCTGAAAACATAAGCGTATACAATGTGGAAATAAGGTGGATCACAATAGATATTATATGGATAATATGGATAATATATAAATGTTTTTTGTACAACGGATGTCAAACTCCTCTTATCCATAGTTGTTTAATTATAAAGTAAGTTTTCTATGTGTCATCTTCAAAACTATTACTAGTTGTAGCGAAAGTTCTACAGAGCATCATTCCCTGACATTCGCTACGAGACTCGGCGGCAAGCGGCCCGGCGTCAGCGCTTGTCTTTCCCGGTGAACGGGTCCGCGACAGTCGCACGCTACAGTCTGTTTCTTTCGCTCTCCCTGCCTTCGCTCTCTTTCCCTTTCTGTTGACGTTGCAGACTGACGCCAGTATAATCTTCCCTCGGAAGTTGTGTTGTGTCGTGTCCGTGTGTTGAAGATTGTGGCTTAATATGGCACCACAAAACTTTACATAACAACAAAGGATTTATCTTGTCGAGTGTTACTTCGGAAAGAGGAATTGTGGAGAAGTGCGACGACGTTTTACAACGAAATTTCCTGGTGTCCCCGTTCCACATAGGACCACTATATTAAACCTCGTAAAAAAAGTTTAGAGTAACAGAGTCAGTTCTGAATAAAAGTGGAAAGAAAAACCCACGTGTTCGTACTGAGGAAAAACTCGACGAGGTAGGACAAAGGTTACAACAGTCTCCTCGGAAATCTATCCGCCGCCTCTCACAAGAAACGGGTGTTTTAAAAACCCTCGAGGTCCCCCGATTTGTCAGCCTGCGATTTTTATTTATGGGGAAATCTAAAAAATAAAGTATGCAAAGACAATCCGCACACCATCCGTGAGTTAAAAGAGAGTATTGTACGAAAAATCGGGAGAATCACAGTAGACGAACTTGCACGTGTAAATGCCAATTTCCTTCGGAGATGCCAGGAATGTGTTGCAGCTGATAGAGAGACATCATTTTCAACACCTTCTGTAGTCAAGATTAGTACACAATATGAAAACTGTAATTTTAATTGCCGACTGTAGCGACTGTCGCGGACCCTGTTCACCGGGAAAGACAAGCTCTGATGCCGGGCCTATTGCCGCCGAGTCTCGTAGCGAATGTCAGGGAATGCTCTGTAATTTACTACTTGGATATATAGTACCACCAAAGTAGAAGTTGAATTAGATAGTGGCTGTCGCTATTTAATATTCGCAATTTATTCGCATGTACTTATAACTAATTTGCACGGGTTTTAATTAATTTGCACGTACTTAGAATTTATTTGCAAGTACTTAGAGTACTTTACATTTATGTATTTGCATGTTTATAACTTTTTATGAATATATAATTATTTATTTTATGAAAAATATGTATATAGAAGGTAATTAGAGGTACTAAACGCTATGCATATGGTTTTATATTCATTACTGCAAAGTATGTAATGTATAAATCGATAATATTAATGTTTATAATATTGAAAATAAGAGTTTATGGTTTATGAACCGCTATGAAAGGTGTCAATGGTACGAAAGAAGACGGTCCCGGTACTCGAACCCGCGATATGCAATATTATTAATTAGTACTATGTAATAATGTATGTTATTATGGTATGAAAGACGGTGCTTTCACACGCTAGACAGAATACGGTCTCCGAATCTCGACTCCGCTCTGCGGAGAGGATAGACAGAGAGAATGAATTAATATTCCGCGCAGGTAGACGAGAAAGGAATTTGGGGAGTGTGCGTTCAAGGTCAAATGACGTCAGAACGTCAGAACAAAGAAGGAACCCAATTGACCAATCAGAGAACGCGTCGGTAGGTTTTCAGAACCGGTTTTTTCAAGGTTAACCAGTACGCAAGAACAGGAGAAAGGTATGCAATGTCGTAGGGTAGGGGAGGGATTCAACCAGACAACAAAGGATGTCTGAGAATGCGCAGCAAGGGTCAAATCTCTGAAGCTATGCGTCGCTTGTAGAACCGGTTTCCGCCGCCAATTAATATTCCGCTCAGGGTTGCCTTCAAGGCACAGGACGCTTTAGCGAGGTTTTTGGATACCCAATTAGATTGGAGCGAGAACTTTACTTTGAACAAGGAGAACGAAGCGTCTGGGTTTATTATATGTACTAGGAAAAAGGGAGACCTATCAGGGACGGGGCCTACAGTTTTCACAATTTGCTTTTATCACGGGGTAACGAACCTAGGACCCTTTGATTATTGATTTAGGTAGTAAATGTATGTTACTGTGTGCTATTTAACTTAATTTTGAGTTTATTTTTTACCAAACTTTGACTTTATGTCAAACATTTTCACAGCTTATCCTTATTTTTACAAAAATAACACTATTTGTACTATTCAAGCAACATTTTTTATTAAATTTTGGACTCACAAAGACATTTTTCAACTTTTAACTTATTATTTTACAACTTTAAGTTAATTTTTTACCAAAATAACACTATTTGTACTAATCAGGCAACATTTTTTATTAAATTTTGGACTCACAAAGACATTTTTTCAACTTTTAACTTATTATTTTACAACTTTAAGTTAATTTTTTACCAAAATAACACTATTTGTACTATTCAAGCAACATTTGTTATTAAATTTTGGACTCACAAAGACATTTTTTCAACTTTTAACTTATTATTTTACAACTTTAAGTAAATTTTTTACCAAAATAACACTATTTGTACTAATCAGGCAACATTTTTTATTAAATTTTGGACTCACAAAGACATTTTTTCAACTTTTAACTTATTATTTTACAACTTTATGTTAATTTTTACCAAAATAACACTATTTGTACTATTCAGGCAACATTTTTTATTAAATTTTGTATTTACAAAGTGTGCGTTCTCAACTTTTAACTTATTATTTTACAAGTTTATTCTAATATTTACTCAAATAACACAATTCAATCTGTTCAGGAAAGACTTTTAGTCACATTTTCGACACACAAAGTGTGTGTTCTCAACTTCTATCTGTTTATTTCACAAGTTTAGGCTTATTATTACTCAAATAACACAATTCTATCTGTTCAGGAAAGATTTTTAGTTATATTTTCGACACACAGAGTGTGTGACCTCAATTTCTATCTGTTTATTTCACAAGTTTAGGCTTATTATTACCAAAATAATACAATACAATCTGTTCAGGAAAGACTTTTAGTCGCATTTTCGACACACAAAGTGTGTGTTCTCAACTTCTATCTGTTTATTTCACAAGTTTAGGCTTATTATTACTCAAATAACACAATTCTATCTGTTCAGGAAAGATTTTTAGTTATATTTTCGACACACAAAGTGTGTGTTCTCAACTTTTATTTGTTTATTTTACAAGTTTAGCCTAATATTTACTCAAATAACACGATTTGAACGTGTTTTTTTATTACATTTTGGACACACACGCACTCACACACACACACACACACACACACAGAGAGAGAGAGAGAGAGAGAGAGAGAGAGAGAGATTTTTTCCAAGTTTACAGGATTATTCTCTAGTTTACTCAAATAACACAATTTAGATGTGTTTTGAATTATATTTTGGATGCACAAGTATGTTTCGTCAAGTTTTACCTTTTTATTTTACAAGTTTAGGCTTATTATTACTCAAATAACACAATTTAATCCAGTCAGGAAGGATTTGTTATTATATTTTGGATGCACAAAGAGAGGTTTTCAACTTTTTTACTGATTTTTTGCAGGGTATGTATTAATTTTTATTTATTTTGTTTTGTATCATATATACATTTACAAATTTTTAACTTAGAGTTTAGTATTTATTTAATTTTTTTCAAAAACACTAAAAAAAAGTACTTTTAGCTAAAATGTAAGCCACAGAATATATTATTATTATTATTATTATTATTATTATTAGGGTTTACTGATTTCCACTATGCTATTTTTGGTTCTGTATTTCTATATGTATTTATTTAGGGCAGGTTACGCCTGCCACGTAGGAAAGTTTGTTTATTTTAGAGTTTGCTGAGTATTTTGTTACTGCTATACTAGGTAAAAGTTTTCTAAATATACCAGATAGAGCTCTATGTACTTTTGTTTTTGCTATTTTGGAGATGCGATCAGCACCACTCTCCATCTGCTTTTTATTTTATGTACCCAGTATTATTTTGAGGCTTAGTGAATTCTAGAGCCTATTTATGCAGGAGAGAGGACTTGAAAATTTTGATCTCAGACAACCCACAACTATTTGTCAGAGTATTTTAAAGGATATTTTATACTTATTATGTGCCACTAGAATATCAAAGCTTGCTTAATTTTTATGTCTGTAACGCATTTATTGTATTTCTAGCTAAGGCTTACTGGATAAAGTACACGAAATGTTTAACATTTCAACTATTTGCTTTTATACGAGGGCAATTTTTTAGTGTAACGAAAATTATGATGTGTCTATGAGGTCTGAAACCCCTTTACCGAGGGTCCATATTTGGACGCTTACTAATATTGTTTTTTCCCCTTACATATAACAATTTAACAATATAATTACAATACGAAGTTAACAGACGGTTTAGGGGCCTAGGTCCACTTTCCAAACTTTTTTACTATTCTAGAAGAATTATTTAGCTTTATAGCCTTTTTCAAGGTATTTTTGAAGTATTACTGGTTTTTTGGGTGCATCAACATTTGGGTTATTTCCATTTGGTTTATTATACGAGGTTTATTTTTTTACTCTAAGATCAATATATGTTTCCGAGGACTAAAATACATTTATTGAAGCTAAAAGCTTAGGCTGTAACTAGGGATTTAGCATGTATATCGACAATTTATAGGACAACACGAACCTTACAAAGGATTATAGGTCACGTAGGACCACACGCCAGAGCTTTGTTAATCTGCAAGAAGCAGTTGCAACTAATGCTACGAGGATATAATGTTAATTTTTCATTGTTTCACAAGGAGGCTATTTTTTACACAACCAATATTTGCTTTTTCAAGTAACTACATGTACCAGAAGCACACAGGCCAACACTAACTAGATTTTGATTTATACTATCTCAGGTGCTAAATGTATCAAGAACACTGATTGTACAAATTTTGAGAATCCAACTATATCAGGATTTTTCTATGTAAGTATATTTTTATTGACTGGCTTATTTAACAGATCAAACAGAAAGACGGCAAAATTCACTAAATGTAGGTGATTGCATGAAAATAACTAGATCAAGGGGTGACCAACAGTGAGCTGAATGTATATATAGAGGATCGCGCTCTATTATTCTCACCTTCGCTGGATTGGCGAAGGAACGCACTTGTGGGCGATAGAACCTGAACGGGCTCCACCATGGCATCGGAGACTCGCAGCAGATGTTTTGGAGGATGAACCCAAGTAGGGTCATAGGCGCTACAACCAATTTGGTCATTGCTTTTTATATGAGGAACCAATTTGGCCCACTCCCAAAATTAACTTAGATTGCTTATAACTTATGAAATTTGAAGTCTGCACAAGATCCGATGACAAAATCTAAAATTGTAACAACCCTGCCAGGGACTTGAACCCTGGACAGATAGGTTAAGAGCCTAGCGCTATACAAACTAAGCTATCTGCATTTTTTAAAAAGTTAGTTATGTTAAGAAATATATTGAAACACCTGAGAACACTCTTGGTCTGGTTCGACAGAGAAGGAGACAACATTTCCAAATTTTTACAGACTGGGTGTATTTTTCCACTATAGAGGCCTTCACTATATGTAATTCGAAACGCTAAAGTTCAGCTAGCTTCCAAAATTGAGGTAAAGATTATGTTTGGCGAGATTAACAAGTTACAATTATATCCAGTTACGGACAAATAAAGCTAAAAGTCTCAGATTTGCTGTACTAGCCAAGTTTTAGTAACATTTTCTTCACTTTAGTACAAATACCAAAGAAATAGGTATATTTTATTTATAATTTGACAAAATGTACTAGTATTTAATTCACAAAGTTAGGTAAAAAACAGTATTTTTTTAAAATATTGTTACTGCCTTCAAATTTTATGTTATTTAGCCACTAACAACTGGTTTACACTGCTTGGCATCCTTTAAATAGGAAAAGAAGGAATTATTTGTTTAGTATTTTTACTACTTTATATTTATTTAAGAAAACAATTCTACAGTTTAACTTAATTTTAACAAATTGTTACTAATTTATATATCAAAGTTATGTTATTACCAGTGTATGAAGGCGTATAAAGTTAATATTTGTACTTATCAGTGCAACTAACAATTATATTTTACACACAAAAGATAATGTTTACAGTTAAATTATTTGAATCAGAGAATAATATTTTACAGTAATTGATTCATTCAGCACTAGTCAGTACTTTTATGCATCAGAAAGTGTTCTTAATTTTCTATTACGCATGCTATTTTGGGCTATTCTTAAAATGTATTTCTAAGGCAAACTGGTTTAATTTTCTGCTTATAATGCACAATGCATTGTACATTTGTTATATTCTCTACTTACAATCCAAATATTATGCTTATTTAATGTACAACTAACTAACTCTCTAGCCTTTTTAAACCCGAAGGTTCATGGCTGCAGCAACACATGCCTTTCATCTGTCCCTGTCCTGAGCAAGATCTATATACTCATTTCCTTCCCTACCAATTTCCTTTAGGTCCAGCTCTACATTATCCCTCCATCTTTGTTTTGGTCTTCCTATTGGTCTTTTACCATCAGGTTTCCCAACAAGAATCCTGTATACTCTTCTTTCCTCTCCCATTCGTACCACATGATCTACACACCTAAGTCTTCTTGATTTAATCATTCTAATAATATCTGGACATGAATACAAATTATGTACTTCTAAATTATGTAACCTTCTCCACTCATCTGTCTCCTCATCTGTTTTAGGCCCAAATATTTTCCTAAGGATTTTATTTTCAAATACTCTCAATTTATGTTCCTTTTTCAATGTAAGGGACCAAGTTTATTTACTGTATTTAACTTTTATTTTTTGTAATTAACAAACATTAAAAGCTTATACTGTAGTTATTATATCTTTTTTCTATCAGCTTATTTTGAAATTAATATTATTAGGTATAGTTTTTGATTTATAACTATATTGCTTTTTTATCAATTTATCTAAGAGTACACGCAGACAAACACATGTGTACACACTTTTATGTAAATAGATATGCCTGTTTTCAATATTTTAGTATGAAGATTGCACTTTAGCTATTTAAGCAAGGGTAGGAAAGGTAGGATTTCTGAGAATTTGTTGTAGGATTTTGTTGTCCAAGTATAGATGAGAACTGAGCTGGGAGACTGTTTTGAACCTTTTCATGATAGTTTGCATGTGAACTGTATGCAAATTGAGCACTATTGACTGTGCATGCTTCTAAGTTTTGCTGTTATTTTACACCAAGTCTGTGAGACTGTAGTCAGTTTTCCCTTTTCAAGTAGTTTTTATTGATTGTATTTGTATATGTTTTGGGGACTTAGCAGTTTTATGTTATGAGGCAGTTTGTTGTAGAATATTTTTACATGATTGTTTTGAGATATTGAGTGTCTGCTGTTTTACTTGTAATTATTTTCCTTCTTGTGTTGTGTATTTGACTATATTTTGTCCAAGTTCGTAGTATTTAGAATAATTGTTGTTGACTTGTAGATGTAGGGAGTAATAATCCTTTGCAAGATGCCCTATACTTTAGTCTGAATATTATTTTTAGTGTTCACTTTTGAAGCCTTAGTATTCTGGTAGTATTATTAATGTAGAGGTAAATTAGGCTGAAATGTAGGCATTTTTCTGATAAATTATACTCACTTAGTTGTTTCAGCAGGTAGAAGTTGCATGATGGTTTACTGCTGATGATGTTAATTTGCTCTTTTTATGTACTACGTATGATGTAGCTTACTTGAGTAATTGGAATTTTCTACTGAAAAAAGGATTGCTTGTCTATTTTATTCCCACGTTGTTGAGTTTGTCCATAAGCAAGCCATGTTTTTACTCTATCCTATGCCTTGGAAGAATCTAGATATATTGTGTTTGCAGTTTTATGTTTCTCTAAGGTTTCAGCTATGTAGTTTTTTAAACTGTGCTATGGGTGTGACTACTGATTTCTCTTTCTGGATGCCATGTTGGTTTCTGTGTATTCCTTTTGCTGCTTGAATTTGACTTAGGTTGTTTGCCTTAGGTTGTTTGCCTTTTTTTCTTAGAATTTTTATATGTAAAAGAATAGAATATTAAAAAAATAAAAAATACTGAACAAATAAACAAATAAAGATCTAAGAAAAAAAGGCAAACAACCTAAGTCAAATTCAAGCAGCAAAAGGAATACACAGAAACCAACATGGCATCCAGAAAGAGAAATCAGTAGTCACACCCATAGCACAGTTTAAAAAACTACATAGCTGAAACCTTAGAGAAACATAAAACTGCAAACACAATATATCTAGATTCTTCCAAGGCATAGGATAGAGTAAAAACATGGCTTGCTTATGGACAAACTCAACAACGTAGGAATAAAATAGACAAGCAATCCTTTTTTCAGTAGAAAATTCCAATTACTCAAGTAAGCTACATCATACGTAGTACATAAAAAGAGCAAATTAACATCATCAGCAGTAAACCATCATGCAACTTCTACCTGCTGAAACAACTAAGTGAGTATAATTTATCAGAAAAATGCCTACATTTCAGCCTAATTTACCTCTACATTAATAATACTACAGAATACTAAGGCTTCAAAAGTGAACACTAAAAATAATATTCAGACTAAAGTATAGGGCATCTTGCAAAGGATTATTACTCCCTACATCTACAAGTCAACAACAATTATTCTAAATACTACGAACTTGGACAAAATATAGTCAAATACACAACACAAGAAGGAAAATAATTACAAGTAAAACAGCAGACACTCAATATCTCAAAACAATCATGTAAAAATATTCTACAACAAACTGCCTCATAACATAAAACTGCTAAGTCCCCAAAACATATACAAATACAATCAATAAAAACTACTTGAAAAGGGAAAACTGACTACAGTCTCACAGACTTGGTGTAAAATAACAGCAAAACTTAGAAGCATGCACAGTCAATAGTGCTCAATTTGCATACAGTTCACATGCAAACTATCATGAAAAGGTTCAAAACAGTCTCCCAGCTCAGTTCTCATCTATACTTGGACAACAAAATCCTACAACAAATTCTCAGAAATCCTACCTTTCCTACCCTTGCTTAAATAGCTAAAGTGCAATCTTCATACTAAAATATTGAAAACAGGCATATCTATTTACATAAAAGTGTGTACACATGTGTTTGTCTGCGTGTACTCTTAGATAAATTGATAAAAAAGCAATATAGTTATAAATCAAAAACTATACCTAATAATATTAATTTCAAAATAAGCTGATAGAAAAAAGATATAATAACTACAGTATAAGCTTTTAATGTTTGTTAATTACAAAAAATAAAAGTTAAATACAGTAAATAAACTTGGTCCCTTACATTGAAAAAGGAACATAAATTGAGAGTATTTGAAAATAAAATCCTTAGGAAAATATTTGGGCCTAAAACAGATGAGGAGACAGATGAGTGGAGAAGGTTACATAATTTAGAAGTACATAATTTGTATTCATGTCCAGATATTATTAGAATGATTAAATCAAGAAGACTTAGGTGTGTAGATCATGTGGTACGAATGGGAGAGGAAAGAAGAGTATACAGGATTCTTGTTGGGAAACCTGATGGTAAAAGACCAATAGGAAGACCAAAACAAAGATGGAGGGATAATGTAGAGCTGGACCTAAAGGAAATTGGTAGGGAAGGAAATGAGTATATAGATCTTGCTCAGGACAGGGACAGATGAAAGGCATGTGTTGCTGCAGCCATGAACCTTCGGGTTTAAAAAGGCTAGAGAGTTAGTTAGTTGTACATTAAATAAGCATAATATTTGGATTGTAAGTAGAGAATATAACAAATGTACAATGCATTGTGCATTATAAGCAGAAAATTAAACCAGTTTGCCTTAGAAATACATTTTAAGAATAGCCCAAAATAGCATGCGTAATAGAAAATTAAGAACACTTTCTGATGCATAAAAGTACTGACTAGTGCTGAATGAATCAATTACTGTAAAATATTATTCTCTGATTCAAATAATTTAACTGTAAACATTATCTTTTGTGTGTAAAATATAATTGTTAGTTGCACTGATAAGTACAAATATTAACTTTATACGCCTTCATACACTGGTAATAACATAACTTTGATATATAAATTAGTAACAATTTGTTAAAATTAAGTTAAACTGTAGAATTGTTTTCTTAAATAAATATAAAGTAGTAAAAATACTAAACAAATAATTCCTTCTTTTCCTATTTAAAGGATGCCAAGCAGTGTAAACCAGTTGTTAGTGGCTAAATAACATAAAATTTGAAGGCAGTAACAATATTTTAAAAAAATACTGTTTTTTACCTAACTTTGTGAATTAAATACTAGTACATTTTGTCAAATTATAAATAAAATATACCTATTTCTTTGGTATTTGTACTAAAGTGAAGAAAATGTTACTAAAACTTGGCTAGTACAGCAAATCTGAGACTTTTAGCTTTATTTGTCCGTAACTGGATATAATTGTAACTTGTTAATCTCGCCAAACATAATCTTTACCTCAATTTTGGAAGCTAGCTGAACTTTAGCGTTTCGAATTACATATAGTGAAGGCCTCTATAGTGGAAAAATACACCCAGTCTGTAAAAATTTGGAAATGTTGTCTCCTTCTCTGTCGAACCAGACCAAGAGTGTTCTCAGGTGTTTCAATATATTTCTTAACATAACTAACTTTTTAAAAAATGCAGATAGCTTAGTTTGTATAGCGCTAGGCTCTTAACCTATCTGTCCAGGGTTCAAGTCCCTGGCAGGGTTGTTACAATTTTAGATTTTGTCATCGGATCTTGTGCAGACTTCAAATTTCATAAGTTATAAGCAATCTAAGTTAATTTTGGGAGTGGGCCAAATTGGTTCCTCATATAAAAAGCAATGACCAAATTGGTTGTAGCGCCTATGACCCTACTTGGGTTCATCCTCCAAAACATCTGCTTCGAGTCTCCGATGCCATGGTGGAGCCCGTTCAGGTTCTATCGCCCACAAGTGCGTTCCTTCGCCAATCCAGCGAAGGTGAGAATAATAGAGCGCGATCCTCTATATATACATTCAGCTCACTGTTGGTCACCCCTTGATCTAGTTATTTTCATGCAATCACCTACATTTAGTGAATTTTGCCGTCTTTCTGTTTGATCTGTTAAATAAGCCAGTCAATAAAAATATACTTACATAGAAAAATCCTGATATAGTTGGATTCTCAAAAATATGTACAATCAGTGTTCTTGATACATTTAGCACCTGAGATAGTATAAATCAAAATCTAGTTAGTGTTGGCCTGTGTGCTTCTGGTACATGTAGTTACTTGAAAAAGCAAATATTGGTTGTGTAAAAAATAGCCTCCTTGTGAAACAATGAAAAATTAACATTATATCCTCGTAGCATTAGTTGCAACTGCTTCTTGCAGATTAACAAAGCTCTGGCGTGTGGTCCTACGTGACCTATAATCCTTTGTAAGGTTCGTGTTGTCCTATAAATTGTCGATATACATGCTAAATCCCTAGTTACAGCCTAAGCTTTTAGCTTCAATAAATGTATTTTAGTCCTCGGAAACATATATTGATCTTAGAGTAAAAAAATAAACCTCGTATAATAAACCAAATGGAAATAACCCAAATGTTGATGCACCCAAAAAACCAGTAATACTTCAAAAATACCTTGAAAAAGGCTATAAAGCTAAATAATTCTTCTAGAATAGTAAAAAAGTTTGGAAAGTGGACCTAGGCCCCTAAACCGTCTGTTAACTTCGTATTGTAATTATATTGTTAAATTGTTATATGTAAGGGGAAAAAACAATATTAGTAAGCGTCCAAATATGGACCCTCGGTAAAGGGGTTTCAGACCTCATAGACACATCATAATTTTCGTTACACTAAAAAATTGCCCTCGTATAAAAGCAAATAGTTGAAATGTTAAACATTTCGTGTACTTTATCCAGTAAGCCTTAGCTAGAAATACAATAAATGCGTTACAGACATAAAAATTAAGCAAGCTTTGATATTCTAGTGGCACATAATAAGTATAAAATATCCTTTAAAATACTCTGACAAATAGTTGTGGGTTGTCTGAGATCAAAATTTTCAAGTCCTCTCTCCTGCATAAATAGGCTCTAGAATTCACTAAGCCTCAAAATAATACTGGGTACATAAAATAAAAAGCAGATGGAGAGTGGTGCTGATCGCATCTCCAAAATAGCAAAAACAAAAGTACATAGAGCTCTATCTGGTATATTTAGAAAACTTTTACCTAGTATAGCAGTAACAAAATACTCAGCAAACTCTAAAATAAACAAACTTTCCTACGTGGCAGGCGTAACCTGCCCTAAATAAATACATATAGAAATACAGAACCAAAAATAGCATAGTGGAAATCAGTAAACCCTAATAATAATAATAATAATAATAATAATAATATATTCTGTGGCTTACATTTTAGCTAAAAGTACTTTTTTTTAGTGTTTTTGAAAAAAATTAAATAAATACTAAACTCTAAGTTAAAAATTTGTAAATGTATATATGATACAAAACAAAATAAATAAAAATTAATACATACCCTGCAAAAAATCAGTAAAAAAGTTGAAAACCTCTCTTTGTGCATCCAAAATATAATAACAAATCCTTCCTGACTGGATTAAATTGTGTTATTTGAGTAATAATAAGCCTAAACTTGTAAAATAAAAAGGTAAAACTTGACGAAACATACTTGTGCATCCAAAATATAATTCAAAACACATCTAAATTGTGTTATTTGAGTAAACTAGAGAATAATCCTGTAAACTTGGAAAAAATCTCTCTCTCTCTCTCTCTCTCTCTCTCTCTCTCTGTGTGTGTGTGTGTGTGTGTGTGTGAGTGCGTGTGTGTCCAAAATGTAATAAAAAAACACGTTCAAATCGTGTTATTTGAGTAAATATTAGGCTAAACTTGTAAAATAAACAAATAAAAGTTGAGAACACACACTTTGTGTGTCGAAAATATAACTAAAAATCTTTCCTGAACAGATAGAATTGTGTTATTTGAGTAATAATAAGCCTAAACTTGTGAAATAAACAGATAGAAGTTGAGAACACACACTTTGTGTGTCGAAAATGCGACTAAAAGTCTTTCCTGAACAGATTGTATTGTATTATTTTGGTAATAATAAGCCTAAACTTGTGAAATAAACAGATAGAAATTGAGGTCACACACTCTGTGTGTCGAAAATATAACTAAAAATCTTTCCTGAACAGATAGAATTGTGTTATTTGAGTAATAATAAGCCTAAACTTGTGAAATAAACAGATAGAAGTTGAGAACACACACTTTGTGTGTCGAAAATGTGACTAAAAGTCTTTCCTGAACAGATTGAATTGTGTTATTTGAGTAAATATTAGAATAAACTTGTAAAATAATAAGTTAAAAGTTGAGAACGCACACTTTGTAAATACAAAATTTAATAAAAAATGTTGCCTGAATAGTACAAATAGTGTTATTTTGGTAAAAATTAACATAAAGTTGTAAAATAATAAGTTAAAAGTTGAAAAAATGTCTTTGTGAGTCCAAAATTTAATAAAAAATGTTGCCTGATTAGTACAAATAGTGTTATTTTGGTAAAAAATTTACTTAAAGTTGTAAAATAATAAGTTAAAAGTTGAAAAAATGTCTTTGTGAGTCCAAAATTTAATAACAAATGTTGCTTGAATAGTACAAATAGTGTTATTTTGGTAAAAAATTAACTTAAAGTTGTAAAATAATAAGTTAAAAGTTGAAAAAATGTCTTTGTGAGTCCAAAATTTAATAAAAAATGTTGCCTGATTAGTACAAATAGTGTTATTTTGGTAAAAAATTAACTTAAAGTTGTAAAATAATAAGTTAAAAGTTGAAAAATGTCTTTGTGAGTCCAAAATTTAATAAAAAATGTTGCTTGAATAGTACAAATAGTGTTATTTTTGTAAAAATAAGGATAAGCTGTGAAAATGTTTGACATAAAGTCAAAGTTTGGTAAAAAATAAACTCAAAATTAAGTTAAATAGCACACAGTAACATACATTTACTACCTAAATCAATAATCAAAGGGTCCTAGGTTCGTTACCCCGTGATAAAAGCAAATTGTGAAAACTGTAGGCCCCGTCCCTGATAGGTCTCCCTTTTTCCTAGTACATATAATAAACCCAGACGCTTCGTTCTCCTTGTTCAAAGTAAAGTTCTCGCTCCAATCTAATTGGGTATCCAAAAACCTCGCTAAAGCGTCCTGTGCCTTGAAGGCAACCCTGAGCGGAATATTAATTGGCGGCGGAAACCGGTTCTACAAGCGACGCATAGCTTCAGAGATTTGACCCTTGCTGCGCATTCTCAGACATCCTTTGTTGTCTGGTTGAATCCCTCCCCTACGACATTGCATACCTTTCTCCTGTTCTTGCGTACTGGTTAACCTTGAAAAAACCGGTTCTGAAAACCTACCGACGCGTTCTCTGATTGGTCAATTGGGTTCCTTCTTTGTTCTGACGTTCTGACGTCATTTGACCTTGAACGCACACTCCCCAAATTCCTTTCTCGTCTACCTGCGCGGAATATTAATTCATTCTCTCTGTCTATCCTCTCCGCAGAGCGGAGTCGAGATTCGGAGACCGTATTCTGTCTAGCGTGTGAAAGCACCGTCTTTCATACCATAATAACATACATTATTACATAGTACTAATTAATAATATTGCATATCGCGGGTTCGAGTACCGGGACCGTCTTCTTTCGTACCATTGACACCTTTCATAGCGGTTCATAAACCATAAACTCTTATTTTCAATATTATAAACATTAATATTATCGATTTATACATTACATACTTTGCAGTAATGAATATAAAACCATATGCATAGCGTTTAGTACCTCTAATTACCTTCTATATACATATTTTTCATAAAATAAATAATTATATATTCATAAAAAGTTATAAACATGCAAATACATAAATGTAAAGTACTCTAAGTACTTGCAAATAAATTCTAAGTACGTGCAAATTAATTAAAACCCGTGCAAATTAGTTATAAGTACATGCGAATAAATTGCGAATATTAAATAGCGACAGCCACTATCTAATTCAACTTCTACTCACCAACACTACTACTATACTGCAGGAGGTCTTAGAAAGAGCACTTCACGGGCTAACAACAGACGTCGCTCGCACACTGTTGCCATACTCTCGTGTCGTCTGCTCCTCAGCCAGACAAACAGGCCGAGTTAGCAATGAGCAATAATTTCTCGCACGGTGATTTCAGTGCTGGCTTCACTGAATGAAAGTGAAACAAATGAAAATTCTAATGCACTAAGCCAAAAACATGTAACGACATAATTTAGAAAAACAGGGGAAATTAATTTAACACATGCACCTTTTATTTTCCCCAGATAAGTTCTATTGGATTTAATTCACACATATATGGTTGGATCTTAGCCAAATGCAAGATTTCGAATGAGCTGTGGTTTGACGCACCTAGGTGTGAAATTGCAAAATCGCTGTCCATGGCCAATTTTTTGGCAGCGATGGCATTGTAGTAGTTGTTGTGGACGTAGTTTTTCCACCTGGACGTTGAATCCTGAGATGGAGGCGAGATCGTAAATGTCCGATGAGGGTCGTGCCTTGTCGTCCGTCAATTCTGCGCGTCGTATAGTGACGACAACCAGTGGTAATGAAACCGTCCTTAAACCCCGATCAGTCGGGGACGACGAATTGGAAGTTGAAGGTCTCTCAGGGAGACGTCGAACTGTGTCTACAAAAAAGCCGAGTGCGTGTAAGGCATGAAAGATTTGGTCCTTTGTGTAGTCCAGAGGAACGTGACGAATGGTAGCCCTTTGCTGATGATCCAACTGCCATAGCGGCAGGGCGTCCTTCTTCTTCCCAGGATTGCAGACGTAGCCAAACGCTGTTGAAGTCGGAGACAGTCTTGCACTCTACATTAAGTTGTTGTCTCGAACAGACGAACTTGGACGGTTTCCTTTTTCAACACCTCTGCAATAGCAGCGTGTTGATAAGTGTTGACAAAAATTGGCCGAATATGTTTATCGGTGTAGAATGGAACGAATTCCTTCCGTTGGTAACCATATAAGGTTGACGAGCATCATACTCTTGGAGCTTCTCTCCAGGACGGTGATTCCCAGCGGCGCTTTGCTCTTGAGTCGGACGTCGAAGAGTGAAAGGAGCGAGACATCCTGTCTCAACAGGTCCGAGGCTGAGAATGGAGCAACATTTCCATCTCGAACACGTATTATATTTTGAGCACAACTTACAACAGGCAGAGGTCACTCACACTTCCAGAAGGTTGCAATGAGCTAGCTGTGGCAACCGGGCTAGCTCTATTGCGCACCTGATTGTTTCTCGCACATACTTGTCGTCTTCTGCAAGCCCGCGAAGCGATCTTTTTAAGGCCTCATGGAGTATACTACTTGTAAAGTGGCCCAAATACTAACGTGGAAATACGCGACGTAAATCCGCTGCTTATTTGCGCAAGTACGTTACGCCAGGTTGCATTTTCATCCATACACCCTTCCATCTGAACCCAGTTGTTCCAAGCACAAGCTCAGGTAGTCCCGTACTACCTGCTTACTACAAAGAAGGTCCCCAGGGACCGACCTTTCAGCGCTGGTACCTCACGGATTATCGTTCTTCACAATAGCTGTCTTGGCCGAGGGAAGAACAGGGCAATTATCTCTGCTGGTTTCTTCCAGTCCCAACCTGTTATTTCATCCCCAGCCACCTTTGCGCACCGCAGAAAAGTAAAGACCTCCTAAACGTTTGGGCGTATGAAAAATACGGGGGTGCGTACAAAAATTACGGTGCGTACCATCCGCTGGTCCCATAATACTGTCGGATTTCTACGTTGCGTACAAAATTTAATGACCTCGACGTGTTTTTACGTTAATGTATGTCCGCCTTAACACTACCACTACTACTTGTTGCAACCCCACCTACACTACTGCTACTACTTGCAACACCACCAACAATACTTCTGTCACTTCCAACGCCTCTACCATCACTATTACCACTGTTGCTGTGCTGCTACTTTCAACACAACTACTATTATTTCTTGCAACATCGCCATCACACTCCATCTGCTACTTGCAACACCACTACTGCTACCAGCACTACTACTAAATCTGCTGACGATCTCGTTGCTGCAGTTTGTGAAGAGGCGGAAAAACTATATGACTGAATGAATGAAATTTCTTGTTTGTCTGGTAGTGAAGTGTCGTTTCAATGACTTCCATCTGTTGCGGTGATTACGTCTCTTGTTACTTCTGCAACTGTCGCTTGAAGTTCGATCGTTAATGGTGGTTCTGTGCAGAACCGGTGTCTTGGTCCTTAGAAGGGCCAACTTAATTTTTGGTCCTTAAAAGGGCCGACTTGAATTTTGGTTCTAAGAATGATGTGACAATTCTGTTATTTTTCTATTGTCTGTAATGTCATGTCGCTTGTCTGTTTAGATGATTCCTGCTTCGATGATCGTGAAGAGGGTCTCAATGATGATCCGTAACTTGTCGGTGCTGTCATCTGTCTTTTGCAGTTTGTCTTTGGCTTTCTTAATGGTTGTCATTAGTCTTGTGTCTTGAAGCTTCTTCAATAGCCATTGGATCATTTCAACTGTTTCTTCTTTGTCTTTGTCTGAGGTGTGTGTAGTATCTGCTAGCTATAAGTCTTTGTTGTCTCTGGCTTTGGGTTTGGATGTGATGCGTCTGGTTGTTACTTTTTCTTCTCTTCTGTACTGGAAGTGAAGTTTTGTCTTGGTTGTCTCGTCTGCTGGACTGACTGGAACGTTCTGCATCCTCTGTAGTTATATTATTGCCTTACTACATTTTATGTTGTTTGTCCTTCTCGATACTATTATTATTATTACTCACGTTCAGAAGCCAGAAAATTCAGGTTCGTTTGTTTGTCCCATTATCTGTGTTATCAGTTGATTTTTCATCCTCTTCGTCGCGATTAACCAGGTGAGTAATTAAGCTACATAATTACACATCATCATAGTGAATACTTTCATATCTTTCTGCAGGAGTCAAGGGTTCGAATCCCAGCTTGGGCATGTGTGTTCTTTGTGAGTGTCCCTTCATCAATTTCATCATATTATTACTCTCTTCGTCGCGATTAGCCAAAAACTCAAGAAAAGCAACGCTAAATAACAAAGATCAAATTATATATCTGCGTGATTTAAACTGCTATGCCAGGAAGCGGGGTGTAAGGGGTGAACGTTCCAGGTATTGCACCCTGGAGTCCAGTCACGGATTAAGGCGGGTGCTATTGATGCTGCAGCATTAGGCCCATTCCTGAAATAGGCCCCGATGAAAACACACGAGAATTTTCCGAAAGCTGAACAGTTTTCCTTTGCTATATTAACCTGAAGATAGATCTTAGAATGACATTTGGAGCCCCAATTTCGGACGCCTAGACACTGCGTTGCTTATTATTAGTTTGAGGACTTCGGATTCTGACAATGTATACTCGAGAAGCGGACATTTGAAATGGTGACTCGTCTAGAAAATTGGTCAAGAGTAGAAGTGAGGGCAGTGGTGCGGTTCCTGTGGGCCAAAAACACTACACCTGCTGACATTCATAGGCAGATTGTGGAGGTGTATGGGGAGGGGACAATTTCAAGGCAACATGTAGCGAAGTGGTGTTGTGCCTTCAAATAAGGATGGACCAGTATTGTTAATGACAATCCTCGACACAGCGGTAGACCCAGTACCTCAGCCACTGACGTGAACTGTGCTCTTGTGGATGAGTGTATTCGTGAGGACAGAAGAAGAATATTACGCTCAATATCAGCTGAGCTGGGACTACCATTCGGTTGGCTGGCCACCATTATCTGACATGTGATGATGTCAAAAGAGCTGCCTCACGGTGGCTACGAGAACTTGACGCGGATTTCTGTGCAACCGGTATGGAAAACCTCATCTACCGTTGTGACAAGTGCTTGAATAAAAAAGGTGATTACATCGAGGATTGGTGTTGAGTACCCTCCATCATCAGGTGTGTTCATCTTCCAGCTATGTCTAACACATACGCCGTAATAGGCTTTGTAACCTCTTTTTTTCGATCATCCCTCGTAGTTACTATTATTCTTTGCGCTGTGACGTAACTATAACGTCGTTGTGTTCATCGAAGATTTCAAGTTAATGCTATCAATTTTACGTTAAACAGTTTACTTAGTAATTTAGCTGCGTTTTTTGCAAAATCTTGGCGATTGTTGCCACTTAATTATTGTTCGGTAAGTACGACGTAGTAAATTTTTCACCTTGAAAGTTAGTTGTACAGAAAAAATCTACGATATTTCATTGTTTCAGCATCAGGCCCAATGTCTTCTTAATCCGCCCCTGCCCTGGACTGCATTTTGCACACTGACGAGACTCTGGCGTCTAGACCTATGGCCAGCATAATACTCTGTAGGGCTGTGTGTGTATTGTCCTGTGTTTTGTCCTTATGAGTGCTGAGTGCCCTTTACAGACTCAGATTTTAAGTGAAGCCAAAATATTTTAGTCTCCGTTATTAAAGTTATGCTACTCCATGAGGCCTTAGAAAGATCGCTTCGCGGGCTTACAGCAGACGACAATATGGGGGTGTGTCTGCGAGAACCAATCAGGTCCGCGAATGAGCGAGCCCGGTTGCCACAGCTAGCTCGCTGCACCCTTGATGAAAACTACCACAATTTCAGGGAAATTTTAAGACAACTGACTCTACACTATTACAGTTTTATGTTAATTTCCAATTTCATATCCACATTTTAATCGTTAGTAATTTTTTTTCTGTTCCATCTCATTCTGATCCTTTGAATATAAGCCTGTATCTATTTCTGTTAATTTTATTGCACGTACGTCGCTTTTATGCATCTTCGAATAATTGTAACGATGAGGATTAACGATTTAATGGTTGCTGACCAGGCTTCAAATCTGGGACATCTGGGAAAAAACGATGAAGCTGACATGTAGGCCTATGTGAAAAATTTGTCTAATATATTTTATTTATTCGAAATTGACCAACGTAAATACTACTACTGCTGCTACCACAACCAGCATTAATAATAATAATTGCAACTGCTGCTGCTACAAGTTTTTTTATTATTGTTATTATGATTATTTAATATTTTTAGGTGAAGGGAAAAATTAGTCCGAAAAGGGAAATTTTAACTCTTAGAAAGGGAAATTGTGCCCTCATATTGTGGCAACACTGGCTACCTCGGCCTGTTTGTTTGGCTGAGGAGCAGACGACACGAGAGTATCGGCAATAGTGTGCGAGCGACGTCTGCTGTTAGCCCGCGAAACGGGCTAAGGCCTCCTGCAGTATAATTATATTTTAGTTACAGTAATGGGCTGGGCGCCGTTTAATATGAAGGGTGCAAAATAGCCTAAGTGCCGACGCACCCAACATTTCGAAGTTCAAACCCAGGAAGCACGTGGCGCATAGCTACCGGGTGAGCTCCAGTACGATTGTCACACGCAGGGCTGCAAGAAGTCGTTCTCCTTCTTTATTCGTTCTCATCCGTGGCCCTTTCTTCTCCCAGGCGATTGATTTCCTGTGGAGCAAGAGTCGGATCATCTCCGCCGACTCCCATCCAATGTCAGAGACCCTGGAGATCAACAGCTGACCTTGAATGTCAAGCTTTTCCTGACCTCCTGGGAAGATCGTAAATCAAACGGTGCCTGGATGACGTCACGTCTGGAGATTCCTGCAGTTTGCAGCTGAATGCTTTCTTTCTCCTCGTATGTCTTCCTGGCAGGAGAATCTGTGCAAACCCAGAAAATGTGTGTCATTTTTCAAAGGAAGTCTATTCACCTGCTTCCTCCGTTAGGTTTAAGATTAACTGCAAATGAAACCCGCCCGGACGTATGTGCTTTACAAAGTCACGTTTCTAACGTAAGTCGCGACGATGAGGAATAAATAGATGACAGAACCGTATTCTAATTTGAATTCAAATCCAGTACTTTTTTAAAGGTAGATAGTAAGTCGATTTTGTTTGAGGTTTTTTAAGTCCACTTAATGCACAGAAAGGATAATCGCGACTGGACCTACAGTTTACCTACCCTCTATTACAAAGCGACGACGTTACCACTACGCTATCTGAGAGGCCAATATAGTAAATCAAATATGCACATGGGAAAAATGCCTACTGTTGTGTGGGTATTTGGTAATTATGACTAAATTATTCAATATTTCGAATCAAGATGACAATTAGTGATAACCACTAAAAATAAATTAGCGCAAGTGGTCAATCAATTATTTGTCGCTTATTTAAACAGCGTTTCTTATTTTGTCATTAAAAAACTAACTAAACTAACTCTCTAGCCTTCTTAAACCCGAAGGTTCAGGGCTGCAGCAACACAGGCCTTCCATCTGTCCCTATCTTCAGCAAGATCTATATACTCTTTTCCATCCCTACCGATTTCCTTTAGGTCCATCTCAACGTTGTCCCTTCATCTTCGTCTTGGCTTTCCTCCAGGTGTCGTACCATCTTATTTTGTCATTAGTCACGTGTCGAGTCATTTTGTTTGTTTGCTAAAATCTGATAGCAGATTTCATCCATGTACGCAATAGGTCTAAGTCTGTATTTTATAATTTAGGAAGCGGGTAACAATGCATTATAAGTATAGTTTACAGCGGAAAATATGTGTCAGTGTGCATGTAAGTTGATGTATCAGTTTAAATGTTCTAAATTGATTTCATTTCTAGCAAATAATTGGTTATAAAATACGATATTAGCGATTTAATGTAAGATTCAATGTCTACATTTAACTTGCTGCTCAAGTTGCCCTCGTTTTCGGTCTGTGATTAAATGTCTGTGGCTGAATTGAATGGATTCACGCATGCGCAGATCGTCTTGTCGCAATCCGCTTCACGCGATACCAAATTCCACGGAGATTTGTTGTTTTGTCGCAAACCAATGTGACTCGAGATCACGGCCGTCGGCTGACCTTATTATTTATTTATTTAAATATATATATTAAATGGATTAACAATTTTGGAACCTTAATACATCGCTAGTTGTATAACTTCCAATAGATGTAATCAACAAGAAACAAATGATCATTTATACTTGAAGCAATAAAATGATTAGTATTATCTTAATATTTAAAAATAAAGTATGAAACTATTTATGTCATGTCGTGTTAACTGTTTTATTGAACTTAACGTAACCAATAAATGTGGAATTAAAATATTTGATAATAAAATTCTTAACAAGAATTCCATTCATCTACAATAACACATTATTTACCGTTTGTTTATAAAATATGCTGTTAAGTATTATACTTTTTAACTAACCTCCTAATAAGTTATCTATGTATCTACTTCTAATGAAAGTAATCGTGATAAGTCACTCAGTCATCGTTCTTTAATTTTAAAATCGTTACGTTGCTTGTATTTATTATGAAATTCAAGTAGCCACGTGAGCAATGTTTCTTTGTAATGTCTGGCATACTGTGAAATCAAAATAAGCAAAGAAAACGACCGTCATCCTAGAATGTATGCAGTCTGAGCATTGGCACTGCGTGTCGGGTTGCATAACAGCACGGGATGCATCATATTTTGCGAGAGCCATCTTGTGACGAATTTTTCAAATTCTTAAAAAAACAGATAACGCAGTTGGTTGTCAGTTTCATGGCACACCTCATCCGTTATTAGTTGCATAAATCAGCGTAAGAAGCTTCATATGTTTTTTACCCGAGCCAGGAGAGCGAGGAGGGGCCATTGTTGAGAGACACCGGAACCCAGCGACACAGGAGCACCCATGTTGTGTTTAATTGAGCCGTCCCCCTCTGAATCTGCGCCCCCCAACGCCATCTGCCACAGAACCCCAATCTTTCCTCCGCAGCTAGGGCGGAGGGGTGGTTCGGGGGTAGAAGTCGACGCAGGGGAGGGCAATGCTTTAAGTGACAAATGCCATTTTCAGTGCGGATGGCGCTCCCCGCTTTCGCCCTAGTCCTCTCACCCTCGCGTAATTTCATTAATTTTTGCTTTTAAGTTGACCGAGAGAGGGCGCACTGTAGGTGTCTGAACGAAAGTGTCGCTGAATATTCCATTTTTAAAAATGCCAACGTGCCCATCTCGTGTCTCTCGTCTTTTCTAAATGAAATTAATACGATGATAGTTATATTTCTATGGTAGACACGTAAGATTAAGCAAAATAAAATTAAACTTATATAACGCAATAAGTATTTTAAATAAGGGCAATATATTCTATACATAACAATAAGTAGGCTATACGTAGAATTAAATTACTTCGAAAGTAGGTCATTCTCCAGTCAAATCATACTAAAACGATAATTTGAAAAATTGTACTCGAAACATAAGTTGATACATTTTACTTCTCCAGAATTGTATTTGTTATTTTTGTGTAGAGATAATACTTATATATTCCAATTTGGCGTCTTAAGTGCACTTTAATTCGCGATTAGATGCAATTTGTAAAAACGTTTTCAAAAATCGATTAAAGAAAAACGCAATGATATCCCGAATTAAAGTTTTTATTCTTGAAATAAAGATTAATAATACTTTTCGTACAAGGTCCAGTCCCGATTAGCCTTACTGTGCATAAAGTGGACTTAAAACACCAACTCAATCAATCAATCAAATCTCTTTGAAAACAGGTCTGGAAAACAGGGTGCGTCTTATATGGCGATACCCAGTTTTTGCTTACATTCATTTCTGGAAACTTTCTCTATTGCAAGGTAGACGATTTCTTTCTTGCTTCCTTGCAGTGTGACGAAGAATGAAAGTGTATTATTTCCTAGTTAGATTAGGTAAGTTAATTGTTGAAAGGAGTCATTCATATTACTTTATATTTGAAATACTGTAAATTCGTTATACCGGGTGTTCCGTTCAAATCTCCCTAATTTCAATTAATCGTAGAAAAGAAAGTATGAATGATAGAGCAATGAAATTTCAGAGAATTGAAGAAAAACTTATAAATTTTATTTCCCACACACTAATACACCTTCACATGTGCCCCATTCGTAGCACGAACAGAGGGCTGCATATCGGTCAGATTCGCTTACTAGGCCCGCCTGGCTGGTCTACCTGAGTTTTGACCCGTCAAGCATCGAAAGCCCACGGGTAACTGAAAGGCCTTGCAAGACGAAGCTCGCTTATCTTCAGCGAACGCTCATTCCGGTTTTGCACCGTCTCCAGATGCATGAGTCACATAGTCACCGTTGCCAACTTTTAGATTCTAAACTGTTCTGGGAGCACTTAAAATGTTCATCACTTTTATCAATTTGAAATTGCAGACATTTATTCCTTGCTAGAAAACATTTGTATCACTCACACCCAGTGGCGGCGATTGGGTTCCAAAACTAAGGGGCCAAGGTGCAAAAGTGTGGGGGGGGGGGGGGCAAGGACAGTTTAATTTCCCTTGATACATGAGGTTAGCGTGGTGCAAAAGTTTCAAAAAGTCGGGGGGAGGCAACTGCACTCTCTCGGCCCCGCCCCTAATTGCCGCCACTGCTGACAACTGTAAAGGCGTACGAACCAAGTTTTGTAAAAAAAAGTGCCATCGTAAATATTTTGGACTTTGTGTTACTGGTGGTTGTTCTACATTATACTTTTGCGGGGGGCGGGTGCTCCCCTATAGCGCAGTGGTAGTGTCGTCGCCTTGTAATCAAGGGGTACCGGGTTCGATACCCGGTGGAGGCACATGGTGGTTCGGATCCCACTTTAAACTGTAGGTCCAGTCCCGATTAGCCTTATTGTGCATACATTGACCAAATAAATGAATCAATCAATCAAACAGATTTTCTCTCTGGTGTAATTTTGCCAATTCTGATATCTACAAATTTCTTGTGTACATTATTCTGTAATTTTATTTAAAGTGATTTCAATAAGTGATTTTTTTTAAAAATAGAATTCCCCAATTTAAATTTTGATTTAAATCAAACCACCTTGCTTAACAGAAAGCTGGCTTCTGGGCAGCGAATGATACTTTTACATTAGATCTTGTCCTTTCTCGTTCTGGAGTGAGATTACTGGGCTGAATCATGCCATTCGACACTACCTTCCAGAAGTTTTTCCTAAGTTTCAATTTTGAAAAGTTCCTTTTTCGTGGTAATTACTTGAAGAGTAGGAAAAAAAACAGAAGGCGGTACAGGAAACAGAGAACACTGGAAGCTAGTGTAGAGCTATCAAGGAGAAGAAACTTTGCCAAAGCACTTGATTTCAGATTTAAGCACATTCCTGAAACGTAAAACTTTATCAGGATATTCTGAAGATAAATCATCTTCGTGCCCGTTACAGAGGGCAATAGCTGCATCTGTAGGAAGGAAGGAAGAACTACTAATATTATCCATACCCTTCTTCAGTTTAAAACACCGGGAGCATGTAAATGCCCCATACTTTGCTCCGTGGCAGTTTGAGGTGCTTTATCATTAACATATTAAAATCGTGTAGGCTATGCAAGGTCACAAGACAGAAGAAAAGCCAAGACAAAGCGCTTTCTATTCAAGAAAATAATAATTGGATAAAATTGTCCAAGCAATTTTTGCGTTAATGTTTCACATGAGAAATGAGAATTGTTTTTTTTTTTGGGGACCCCTTAGGCTTAGAGCTCCCGCCCGCCTCTGATTTGACGTATTCATTCAAATTATAACGTTAAACTAGAATATAAAGCCAGATAAAAAAAAATGTTTTAATTTTATTGCCCCAAAAAAATAGCCTTTTCTATCTTTCTCACTTCCATTTATTACGTTTTTCGTATCAACCTCATAGGACGCGAGGCCCAGGGTGGTCGCCCACTTCGCTCACCCCTTGCTACGCCAATGGTTATACAACCTCAAGGCACCTGCGCCTAGCAGAAATTCAAATATTTCCATGCGTAGTGAAATATAATGGCCGTTGGCAACACTGACAGTAGTGCTCGCCGTCTACTTGCAAGAACTACATCGAGTCTCACGGGTCTTCTTAAGACCCGGGTAATAGAAAAGCCTGGCAGGCATCGATGCCTGTGCACAACTGTGAAGTGAAGCTCGCTTGCGCGATTTCGAACACCTGGGCTTGACGTGCGTGTTGCATATTATTGTAGGCGCGCCTCCTTGCAGACGGGTTTTTTCCGGGTCTTGTGCAGGTCTCTAAGCACGAACAATATCCAGTCTGTATTCAACTTCTTGCCATGTTCTCTCCAACATGTCCCCTGTTACTGTTGCAATCGTATCACGTATGCGGGTTCGTAACTCTGGGATGGTATTCATTGGAGTCGCAAACACACCATCCTTGACGTAACCCCAGAAGAAGAAGTCCAGCGGAGTGACGTCAAGTGAACGTGGCGGCCACCGTATCGGTCCATTGCGTCCAATCCAGCGATTAGGAAATATCGAATTGAAGAACCTCCGAAGGTCCAGACTCCAGTGTGGGGGAGCCCCATCTTGTTGAAAGATGATGTCCGGTTGTAGAGCAACTACCTGGGGGTACACAAACTGCTTCAACATGTCCAAGTACACAGGGCCTGTTACTGTATCTTCATTGAAAACAAACGGACAGATTATCCTGTCCTTCATTAGACCACACCAAACATTCAATTTTGGGCTATCGCGGACATGTATGTTCTCTGTGCACATGTGGGTTTTCAGATCCCTAGATCCGTACGTTATGCCGGTTGACAATCCCCGACACGTGAAACGTTGCTTCGTCTGAAAACAGGACATTGTCAAGGAAGTGAGGATTCATGTAACATTTCCATACCAAATTCTTTACGACGCGGCTTATCATCTGGCTTCAATTGTTGCACAATCTGCACTTTATACGGATACAACCGAAGTCGCTTGTGCAGAACTCGATGCATTGTTTTTGGAGGCACATTGAATTGGTTAGATGTCTGGCGGATGGTTTTATTCCGACTTCTCTGAAACCCCGCTCAAATTTCCTTTTCCTCCGACCCACGACGGCGAGCTACACCATATTGTTTTAAGACACTGTCGGTTGTTAGAAACTTACTAAACCACAGCCTAATTGATTTAGCATCAGGTGCAAATCCTCCGTATACTCGTCTGAAATTTCGTTGCGTTGCAATCACATTGTCTCAGCATACCACACCATTGCTTGCGCGCGTTGTTGAACAGTCGCCATATTTATTTATGCGATCGTGGCGCTGCGTAGTGAGCAAACAGACAACTTCATGTAATGAAAACAAAACTTGAAGATCTGGCTTTTCATTTGGTTTTACAGTTATTTCACAATTCATCGTACTTCGTTCACAGCAATTAATTGAAATTAGGGAGATTTGAACGGAACACTCTGTACATTCAGTGATATAAGCTTTTTCCTCAAACATTTGTACGAAAAACGGGGAGCATCTTGTACGCAGATGCGTCTTATACGCCGGCAAATACGGTATATGATTTCTTTCCAGATATCTAGAAGGGGGCAAATGCCTCCCTCCCTAGCCACCTTGGCATGTTTGGAAAACGGAAGTTTCCTGGATTTTATAAAGTAATGATGACGATGATGACAACATAGAAGCGGCGGAGGCATTGTCCCAAGAGAGTACCTAATCCCGTCTCAAACAAGAGTCACGTGACCGCCCGAGTGCCGCAACCGTTGATTCATCGCCCGCCACGGCCACGTGCGAGTGACGTAAATTTCTGGCACGTGACCAGGTGACGATGTCGAGCAGCGGTTTCAAGTGGTCCCGGGGGAGGTTTACGCGCGTCGCATCTGCCATCGGCAGGCTGGGAGGGAAGGTGCGGGGGTGGGGCAACGAGGCGACAACAGCATGTTCATTCAAAGAAAAGAAATTGTTGGATTTTTTTTGGAACCGATGCATATTCATTGATGGCGAGCTGAAGAGGGTCTCCCTTATCGCACAACGCGAGAACAACCTTCAGTTCTGACGTCACCGCGGAATGCTTTCTTTATGCGCTCTATGCCTATTTAAGTTGTTAGGTTTAGTTATGTTCGCATAAATAATACATTTGCAGTGTATTTACGCTAAGGGTACGAAACGTATCAAACGGCACCTAATAACGTAGGCATTCCGCGTGTGACGTCAGAACATGATGTTGGCCTCGCGTTGTGCAATAAAGGACCACAAACTCTTATCATCTGAGTTAAGTAAGGCTGGCTACAATATTCGCATAACGGATAACGGGATTTCAAATTATCCGATATCCGGATAATCCAAATAGTGAAGATAATCGGATAATACGGATATCAGGCTAATACTGACATTCAAATAATTATTATTATAATCAGTGTATGCAAATCGCTATTTAATTTTTCAACTTCAGTAAGTTATTCTGGTAAGAATGGTTCTGAAATTAAATATATAATTACCAAATGAAGGTTCGAGACTATCCTTGCACGAATGTCCCACATTGAAATACAGTGCCTTTCACTGTCGAGTTGGCCGTGGGGCGGAGGCTAGCGCGCCGGGCAGTGAGAGCGCGTCTGCCTGCATTTAAGCCCCTATCACACGGAACTGGATTTCTAGTAGGAATGCCCTAATTGGCGCTGAACTAACTTTCTAGGTAGCAATCATGGCCGCCTGGCTGACTGCTTGACTGGTTTGAAGGAATAGGACATGTTCTAATTGCTACTTGCTTTCCTCGACTGGATTCTGTGGAACAGCCAATCAGAGCAAAGTTTCGCCATGTGAAGATAATCTGTGAGTGTGCAAAGGAGCGTTTTTGTCTGTGGTTTCCGAGTGTTACTCCAGCAATGTATAACGTATACAGCACGAAAGGCGCGTTGAGGTATACCATCTATGCTGAGTGCACGGTGTTTACATTTGAAATAACTAAAATATTCTTCCATACGTGTACAGCAAACGTTGTAAAGCATGTATTTAAGCAGCGCCATTGTTTTGTACCTAATAACGTTTTATACGAAACGTAATTCCTCTCCGTTGAATAGTTATCGGCTTTAAAAGTGTGAAGTAATACATTGTTTACATCTCACGCGGCCGCCATTACAACTTCCCTCGTATGGGAACAAAAGTCTATCGACAAGTACGCTGGTAAGTATCGTGTGAGGCGAAAACTAGCAAATTGGTAACCAGTTCAGCGCCAACTAGGGCATGTCTACTGGAAATCCAGTTCCGTGTGATGCGGGCTTTAGACCCCAGCTGTACGCTGACCTTGCCACTGGACGCGTCAGCGCTTCAGTATCCAGATACCTGGTGTCCAGTTTGTTCGTGTTTGTGAAGTGTTAAGATGTTAACAAGTGTTTTAGATTGTTTTGTTTTAGTTTACGTATTACTGGTGCTTTTCTGCTGTCTAATATTGACACGTACAATTTAAAACAACGCATTTTTATGTACGACTCTTACGTAATTACGAATTCTTGTGGAGGAGATAGAAGGCGTTTTGAGACAGTCATCGAAAACTTGTGAACAAATTTAGAGAAACAGGGTCTGTTCTTGACAATTGATTTGATTTGATTTAGTTTATTTTACTTCGCGTTTTGTGCCTCTTGGCTAATTTGCGAGGATGGGGATGAGTGATGAAATGATGAAATTGATGAATGGACATTCACAAACAACCAAGCCCGACCGGGATACGAACCCGGGACCCTTGGCGTCGCAGCGCGATGTGCTAACCACTCGGCCACAGGGTCGGGCTGTTCTTGATAAGAAGCGAAGGGTAAAACGGCGTGTGCGTACAGGGAAGAAACTAGACGACGTTGGAAAACGATTGTAACATACTCCTCAAAAATCCATGTGGCGCCTTGCACAAGGAACACACATTTGCATGACGTCTGCGTGGCGAGCTACCATACTTTTAAATCTGAAGCCATACATTAGAAAAAATGAAATAAAACATCAGGAGAGAAATTGAAGTAATTTCAAGTAAATATGTAGAAGCAGGACAACATTTCCAACACCTTTTGTAACGAAGTACGTGCTCATCTTAATTGTACGAGCTTATTTCATTACGTGCGGTTGTAGTTACGCGGATGTTGCATCCAGTTTGCCGGCAGACGCGCTCTCGCTGTCCGGTATGCTAGCCGCCGCTCAACGGCAAACTCGATCGTGAAAGGCACTGTATAAGCAAACAAATGCGACAAATTCACATAAACGTTTTTGTTTGCTTGCTTTAAAGTAAACTCCTCTGCATGCTACCTCGATATCATTCCTGTCAACCAACAACGAACCGTGAGTAACTATCAATTTCAAATGACCTGCCGATATTTCGGAAGCTGTAGAAAACATTACAATTTAAATATTACTAACCTTCAGACCAATCAAATGCTACTTTATCATAACATTAAGAATTTCGATTGGCCCGCTCATTTGCCTATCCATAGCGGTATAATTGTCGCTACTACACGCTACATACTGATGGCCTGCAAGAACTGTAAATCACAATTCGAGACGACATACAAGTTTTCTATTAATTCGTACATTCGTCTGTTCCAGTCAGTCGAAATTAATCGATCGATTACTGAGAGACTACTGGAGAGACAACGATATAATTTAGTGGACCGGGACACCTTCCCCATACTGTCCCATTATGGAGTAAATCATTTCCAAGTTATTCAATCTTTAAAAGTTAAACAGTGGAAACTATCAAAATCTATTTAACCATTGATATTTCTGAAACAAATTAAACTTAAAAATTGTAATTTGGGCAACAAAAGATCTATAAATCGGTGTGCTAATTTTGTCTTTGTATCTGCAATATCTTGTAAATATATCGATTATTCGGAGTCCTTCTCCGTGGTTGTGCTGTCTAAGGCGCTCTGCTTTGGACTTCGACCGACTTAGGGACGGCATGAGTTCGAGTCCGCCTGGGTTCAGTCTCCGGGTTCTCGGCCTGTGTATAGGACCGGTGGCAACCCACCATCGTGAGGAAATTGGGGGACCACGAGTGAGTAGCGTAATCAAGTCTGGGAAATCTCCTATAATGGCTGAGGGTTCGACGTGCTGACCCCACGTCACCCCATTACGGGTTCAAGATCTCACACTTCTAGGTAGTATTGTGGAAGGGAGACTGGAAGGCGGGAGATAGGCCAAGGCTCTTCCAGGGCTGTCGAGCCACGATTATTATCGATTATTCAGAAGCTATTGCACATACAAAGACAACATTTGCTATACCGACAGACCTATAAAATACTAAACGCACGACCATGAAATTAGGCGGGTGGTAGAAGTTCGCGCTGTTGCCACGTCGAAGCACAACCCCGTGTGTTCGGAGGTTTAAGAAATGAAATATTTCGTTGTAGTGTCGGTCTTTGTAATCCATGTGATACAAACTGACAGTATTTGCTCGAAAGCTCAGGGATGACTCAAAAGTGCCCCGGGGAGAGGTCGGTCTGACGCTCGAACTAGACAACGCAGCCCGGTCGACGTTGCCACACAGTGCGCGGGAACCAGCGACTTTTGTACCGCTCTTGCTTTGCTTTCCCCAGCGCAATTCTGTCTATGGTTCTGCCTATTTTCATGGCTCTGCGTATGATTAGTACCAATGAATCACATAACAGTTGCACAGAAAATGTAATTACAATTCTCTTTCCACTAACACATTGTGAATTGAATTAAATTTGCTGATAGATTCAGCCCGTGACCGAGAGAACGTGATATTTATGGTAAAGATGAATCTGCTCCTGTTGTTATGCAGCCAACACGACATTGCTGCGAAAAGTGTTGCAGAATCTTTTCTTTATGTCGGATGCAGTGATGTGCGTCTACGCGTAAACAACGATAGTCTACCTACATTTTACACGTAGACAATTTTATACACGTAGATGACGTAATCTATGTAAACAACATGGCGAAAGGTGATAACTTAGCAAAGGGCGTCGTGGAATTAAAAGAAAATTATACGCGTATCAGTTGCTGATGTGTGAGAAGAAATGTTCATACTCTTTGTTTCAAATTCGAACAATTTCTCACCTAGGATGAAACCTAAAATAGGAAATATTCTAGTGTTTTATGGGGAAAATACCACTCTTGCCTCACGACTGCCATCTGTTGTTGTTTTTTACATACTATTTATCTTCTTCCATAGTTGATAATGAGAAGTTAAATTTTGTTGTAAATAGGGTTCTTTTCATTTCGTTAGGAACCAATATAGTTGAAAATGTCACTTTCCTTTCATTAAACTCTTGAAAATTTATTCTAATGCACTTTAGATTGTCTACGTAGTCTTTGTAAACTACAACCCAATGTAATCTACGCGTAGATTACGTGTAGACAACGCATGTAGACGTAAACTTATATAAATAGTCTACGGCACATCACTGGTCGGATGTGAATTAGGACTTGAAAACGAGAACGGACAGTTGAACATCAGATGTTAGATAATACGTTTATCTGTGGTTGGACCTTTCTAATCTGAAATCTGATTTAACCGTTGCTTTTACCAACGAAACATGGCTGTTGTTCTTTTTCCGTTTTAAAATTTGACGTTGTACTGATGCCACACTTTCAAGGGCGAATTGAAAGTATTTTTTTCTAGTTTTCGAATCCAGTAACTGTTTATGAATATAGAAGGTCAACTTTTTCCTGCTCCGATTGCAAGACTAGTAATAATTATCGCCATCTATACCTTGAATTTTCAACTATTCGTGGCGTTCCAAATAAGAATTTTTTTGTCAATGTTTTATTCCCTTATCAAAACCCATTAAAAACGTTCTCTCTCTTCTCTCTCTCTGTCTCTCTCTCTCTGTGTGTGTGTGTGTGTATTGTTTAAAACTACCTCTTCTACACATTGAAAAACTCCGCGAGGATATATGACAGAATATGGAGTTAAGGCACCACACAGTCTCGGCCATTTGTAGAAGCGATGTGATCAACACCATGCTCTTGCCGCCGTTAACCCCCTCCCAAGAGTTGCCCCCAGGTACCCATTTATAGAGGCTGGGCGAACTCCAGAGCCGCTGAAGGAACATTGTTTGGATAAATTCCTACCTGAATTCAACGACCCCGATAAAATATATGGGTTTTATGCGTTTTTCAAAATCTATTTCTAAATATTTATTATGCCTGTTTGTATTTCCATGTTATTTCTTGTGGGCCAAACGACATTATCAAAGCATGCTAATGAGAACCAGGGAACATATTTCAGTGCGTGTAAATCCAACATAATTTCTCCAAAATAAATTAAGTTTGTCTCATTCTCGATGCATTATGGGAAGGGGGTAAATGCACCCACGCTTATTTTTAGTACCAGCCAGGTTTGTGAGGTAACAAATACTGAGAACACAACGGGTTTCAACCCGAGAACAAAAAACAGTGGATCATATTATACTCGCACAACGCGCCCTGAACCAGTACGCTATCGCCCGCCATAATGTGTTACAGAATCGAAATAACAAGTAACAGTAAGTACTCATAAATGTAAGAAATAGACATTATCTTAGTTAGAAATGCATTATTTCACCTTAGGAAATGTTCCGCATTCCAAAATAGTACGTTAGCAATGTAAAAAAGTGCGAAATATATGATTTATAGGTGTCACCCCATACTATAATAGTACCCACTTTTTGGGCTAATTGCGACCATGAGGGATGAGAAGTTGGTCAAACCAAAAAACACCTTCATGCCTTAACTAAGGCTGCAACCTGGAACCTTTTGCTTTGTAGCCTGTTATGCTAGTCACGGAGGTCAGCGGTACAAAACACATTAGATGCTTCACGCTGTGAGTTAGAATATCTTGTCGCTAGATGGTGCAAGTGTTTCAAAGAACATATTTATATTTGCACTGGTGTCGTCTCGTTCCCCAATGTTTAGACTTAATATACGATAAATAAAAGTCATTAGCCACATCACTGAACATAACAGCATTGGCTTAATAGTGTAAACTTACACATAACTCATCACAATAATATTAACATACTCATGTATACTTTTCATTAATGTTTTTACCTATATAACAAAATCGTGTCGTCATGGTAATCAACACAATATGAGATTGGTTCTCTTTTATTTATAAATTGAACCTATCATTGTCAGGAAATAAAAATTACTAAATTAGTTAAGCAAGTGAAATATGATTGGATCCTTTTGCAGGGAAATTGCTTCAATTATTATTGATAATGTTATTGTTTTGAAGAAAAATAAATAAGATTGGACGGTATTAATGCTAAACTCATGTAGTACCTATCCAGTGTAATGGAAGAAACGTGTTGGGCTATTGTACGATTGCAGTGTATACAAGATGGTGGATCAAGTTATACATTTTAATAATGAATCAATTTCATGCCCTTTCAAGGAATCTATATCCAAATATTTATGCCTTATTGTACTTTAATATTATTTATTGAGTTCTAAATGAAAATATTCACAGCAAGCTTATCAGCAACAATGGAGTGCATTTCGTTGGTTTCTCTCATTCCCGTTCCCGGCACTTCTTAGGACAGCAGCAAAAAGGATTCTCCATGTATCTACCCAGGTAACATAAAGTGCCGCTGCGGTGCAATGAAAAGTAGCATACAAACTTGACCTTACTTTTTCCCTAGTCAGGTACTCGAAGTAATTATTACACACTCTCCAATAGAATCCAATCTGGGAACCCTTGATTAGCAGTCTATCTGGGGAAGATGGATTTCATGGCAATTGATTGATTTGTCTCATTTTAATTCGCTTTTCTGCCACTTTTGGCTAATCGGGAAGATGAGGATTAACGGTGTTATGATGAAATTTATGAACGGACAATCGCACACATGGACAGCACGCAACATAAATCCCACATAGGATTATAGTAGCTGTGAGTCAGGCGCCAGAGCTTCGTTAAACTGTTCAATGAAGCCCAGGGTGTACTACGTATAGATTGACATTTGGCTGCCTTCAGAAAAAGTTACCCTTTACACTACGGATTTCATGGCAATCAACATTTTTGTTCGTATGTCGTTTCTACATAGTAATGTTTACAATGAGGTGTCAGAAATTCCCTAAAAATTTAGATTGACTCACGGTCTGTGCTCCATTACGAATCGAATCGATAACTGTGGTTACAATGCTGCACCGTGTCAGATTTTGCCGATTTTATCCTAATATGAGGGTGGTTCAAATGAAAACGGAACAGAGGCCACAGAATGAAATCAACAAGGTTTATTTCAAACGTGATCTCCAAAGTTACACAAGCACTTGTCCCCCTGTTTCACCAAGATCGGAACCAGTTGCGAACATTGTCCATGACTTCATTGTCCGAGTGGAAGCGCCGACCCTTCAATGCCATATTCAAGGGACCAAAAGATATGGAAGTTGCATGGAGATAGATCAGGGCTATACGGTGGGTGTTCCAACACTGTCCACCCAAACGTCGCCAACGTGATCTTTGTAACAGCTGACGTATGTGGCCGCTCGTTGTCATGCAGTAAAGCCACTCCAGAGGACAACAGGCTGGGCCGCTTGTCCTTGATTGAGGGTACTGCAGTAACAAGCAAAGTTGGTCGTTGGACCATGGTCCAGGAACTCAAGGAGAAGGGGTCCTTCGTGATCGGAGAAACATGTCAGTATAACTTTTCCACGACTCTGCACCATCTTGGACTTCTTCCTTGGACTTCTTCGGCGGTGGAGAGCTCCGATGTCTCCACTGCTGGCATTGTCGTTTGCTTTCGGGTTGGACAAGTTGTTTGTATAATATTTATCTTGCTACTCTTATAGTTTTGAAAGCTTCTCTCCATGATACGTTCCAAGGATAAGTAGTAGATACGAACTGAGAGCAGTTTCTTTACGGTCCGGGAATTACAGTAAAACCTCGATAATCCGGACTAACTAACGGTTTAACGAAAGTCCGGATTTACTGAAATAACCTAAAATAACAGTTGAAAGTGCATTAAAACTCCGTTTATAGCAACAAACCACGTTTATTATGGAGTATTTAAAGGGCATAGGCCTAAATACACTATACAGTACAGTACAAAGTCTGCGGGAAACATAATTTCATCAGTGGTTGACTGCCATTTCGTTGTGAAGTTCTCTTGTTGACTTCTTGCCACATGCATTCTTTTTTTTCCTGTCCGGATTAAGCGAAGTCCGGCTTATCGGGGTCCGGATCAACGAGGTTTTACTGTATGTACAACTCGATTGTTCCTTTAGACATGGATTTCGCGGTAATATGCTTCACAGATAAGAAAGGTTTACAAAATTGCTGAAGCAAGATATTCATAACAGATTATCACTCCTCGGGACGAAAATTTACCTTAAGTATTTTTTTTTTTCATATATGTACATCTTTATTGCAGAAATGCGTTGTATAGTACAGATGTTCAATACCATGAATATCACAGTAATTATATCGGTATCATCTATTTAATAATAAGTGAGGTGTAACTGTTTACTTCATCACAAATGACAGCCACAGGCACAAACATTTCTTTACAATGTAGATTCAATTTTCGTTCATATGCGTCATTGTCCTGACACGTACTTTAATCGCAACGATGAGGATGAACCGATGAAATAAAAGAGTGAAAAACACCTACACATGCATTACACTGGATTTGAATATAGTAGTCAGAATTATAGTTGCTATACTTCACTGTTAGATGTCGCCACAGGAAAATATAGTTATTCTTGCAGTTATGTAGAATTTTTGAAGAGACTATTTAAAAATATAATCATTAGATATAAAGCAGTTTGATTGTTCTTAGGTATATTTACAGTACACGAGCTAGCATTCAATTTAAATACCGTTTTTCGGAAGAATAATCCTGGTACTCTTCCCCATGTTTCATAAAGATTTTTCTTTTAAAAATATTAGGAATTTCTCATGCTAATTAATCTCTTCTCATCAGTTCAAATATTGATTCTTTTAAAAATATAAGCTTTGTTGATGTTGATAAAAATAATGTTATATTTTCTCTTCCCACATTCAATGTGATACGTATATTTTAGTAATGAAGTAAATGCAGATTGTATTGTATAGTTTTATTTATTGTTAACGTGCTGTTATTTTAACTAATCTTAGCAAATTATAGAGAATAATAGAGCTTTGAAGAATCATAGCTCAAGTTTTTTTTTAGTAACATTATCAGTGTTTCGTATCAGTGTTTCGTATTCTGCGCATCAACAAAGAATTATTGACTACATGTTTCAAAGTTACCTGGTCGCATATATTAGCGAAATATGAATAGGATTCTTTTTACTGTGCAACTGTTTCTAGTGTGGCAAATAGCGTCTAGTGTGGCAAATAGCGACTACTGCGAGAATTTTATTAAAACTTGGATTTCAAATTGGGATTCCCGCCTGGTGGATACTTGCTGGTTAATATTACATTTTATTTTATTTGTATAGTCTTTAAATAGTTGTTTTATTACTAATTCTCTATTTGTCCCTCCCATATTTTTATAAGAGAATGGTTTTCATGGAATTTTCAAATGTTACAGAAATTTTGTGATGCTTATGAAGTGTAAAGTGAGAAATAAATTGTTGATATAGAGTACTTCTCAGCTATTAGACATCACGTCTGGTTTGTTTGTTCCTGTAGCGGACCTCCGTGGCGGAGTGGTTAGCGCCACGACGCCAGGGGTCACGAGTTCGAATCCCTTCATCATATCATCATCGTCGTCGCAATTAGCCAAAGTGGCAGAAAAGCGAAGTTAAATAACGCAAATCAACAGTGACATATAGAGAAAAGCGACCAAAGAAGGATCCCCGTTTTGTTTTTTACCCCTGGTGTCATCATGGCACATTATTTCTATTAGAAATTTAATAAAATGGGTTCTTTGATATGTTTGCTAACGTTTTGAGTAACTTAATCCACCTTAAAGCTCATGATGCTTTGCCAGTAAGCACTTCTCTAAAAAGGGACGAAAAGTAACAACGGAGGAAAAGTGGCCAAAGTCGGACCCCTCCTTTAACAAGTTCCAAAAACTGGAAAAGACGCAAAGAAATGTAAATATATGGTATGTAGTAAATGAATTACATTTATTGAGCTTGCATAAAGAATATAGATGTACAAAAGTAATATAATATAGATTACCAATATCCTAACTGCGTCAATCGCCCTTTCCATTTGTTGGACATTCCACCTTCTCCCACCTGCATTGCTTTTTCCCTTGAATATCTGAAACAATATGTAAAAGGACTTTACTAACGAGTAACGACCCTTTGCTTCAATACAGTTGTAATGTTAGGCATTCATTGAGGGGTCGTACTTAGGGCATTTTACTCGTGGAGTCTTATTGTTTATACAATAAAACCACACGCATCTTCAAACAAACCATTACCATAATTTCAAAGGGGGGGGGGGGGTCTGGGTTTGGTTATTTTCCTCTACTGAAAATTTGACCTGGTTTACCATAATCGCAACAATTCTTATTTATTGTATATATTTATTATACACTCCCATGCAATAGAAATTAAACGCCAATGCAGGCGTGCAAGTAAAACAAAAACACGAGTCCGACAGCTTAAAATTTTCCGGCCATATCGATATTTTCCATATAAATTTCCCTTGTCACCGAAAATTCCATCTAGATTTCCCTTCACGAAGGGAAATATCCGTTCAAGTGGCAACACTGCCTCTGCCAAGCGCGGCAAACAAACAGAAAGGAACAAGTACTTTTCTCCCGCCAACGCTGAATACAGCGGTGGAACAGACCACGCACGTCATGTGTTCTTAAATATCGACCCACCCACTCTTTTTCGTCTTCCTCGCCCTCCCCTTGTATAATCTGGATGATCAGTGGCCTACATAAACTAATCTTTAATTTATTTATATAATTTACTTAAATTCGGGTTTAAAATCGTGTTTTAATAGTCTGCATTATATATAATGAGCGGTGAAAAAGTTGGTTTAACGGCGTTGTGCGCGGTAACATGAAGAGTGCGCCACTGCAAATTAATCCATCGAAAATCCTGTGAACTATTTTTTCCCATGATAATAACCTGGTCCTTAATAGGTAACTAATCATTATAAATGTAATATATAAGACTACAATTATTATGATAAAATAATAATATAAATATGTCATCTGTTTTATCATTTACATTATATATCATATTTAAATTCATACACACCGCTAATTATATCACTCCCTACTCATATTTAATAATGTAAAAAAACTCTCATGGGTTAATAGAGCAGGTCTAATCATTACTGCTGTTTACCAAACCTAAATCTACAACATTATTTTTCTTTGTCTTTTTTTTCCTTTCTTCCTTTTTATGATATATGTAATCTGTATATTGTAAACAAGGAAGAAATAAAGAAGAAGAATAATTTGAAAAGCGGGGGAACCGGTAAATTCTGAGCAAATGACGTCCTGGTTTCATGAAAGCGCATCCCCTGGAATGTATGCGGGTGAAGGGGGTGGTTCCCCCCTTTTTTTCATATCCCAATACACCAATGATTTACTACTAACATACAGATATTATTACTTTTAGGAACGACTGAAGATGACCGGACCCCTCTCAAATTTTCTTCATATTTGGCATACTCACTAATTGAGGCCTCCTAATCACGAATTTGGAGTTAAAAGTTGACGGAAAAGTCTAGAAATTGGAAAATAAGCGAAAATAAGGCGTTAGTTTTCGGTCGATTCAAATCTAACGCCACATTTCCACCTGGTGGTGAAAATTTTAACCTTTTTTAACGGCATTCGCTTCCCCATGGTCTCCAAAACCTCTATACCAAGTTTCACCGCAATCCTGGCTCCAGAAGGTTCTGAGTAGGGGAATTTTAATTCTATGCGCCACATTTCCACCTGGTGGTGAAAATCTGAACTATGCTTCGGACGGGCTCTGAGTAGGGAAACTTTAAATTCTGACCACCTGGTACATTATGTCCAGCTCAATAAATTTCCTGAATATGCCAAAATTTTCCACCATCAGCACTTTTAAATAAATACTCTGTATGAAATCATCCCATGATTATCAAGCCATTGAATGAGATCCACCATATGGGAGCATGATTGAATTCAGCCGTTAAAACCTGAGTCGAAAGCTTATCCCAGAACCAAACCTGCGTGATGTTGCCATATTTCACAGATGGAGAACGAAGAGAGAAGCTGCGCATGATAACGAATTTTAACTATGTGCCTAACCTAACCGATACTAACGTAACCACACGTCAATGGTTCGTGGGGCTAGCGTCAATGGTTCGTGGGGCTAGCATCAATGGTTCGCAATTATTTTGCAATTTCTAGACGTTTCCGACAAATTTAACTTCAGATTCGTCATTACCATGCCTCAATTAGTAAGTATGCCAAATATGAAGAAAATCGAAGAGGCGGTCATCTTAAGTTATACCCACCCACTTTTATTCCATTATTAGCACAGAAGATGTTATCTGTAAGCCAAGTTTGTTTCCTGAACGCCGGAACAATCTTGGTCCACTATATCCGTGAGACGTTATCCAGTTGTGATTATCGCCTAAAACATGTAGGCTATAATTTAAAGCATCAATTAAGAAGGGGGGGATATTTTAAAGGCACCAGGGTCCTAAGCCTACCTCTGAATGGGTGTAGCGTCAAAACATCGCCGACAAAACATCGCCGACAAAACATCGCCAACAAAACATCGACGGTACAAAACATCGACAGTACAAAACATCGACGGCAAAATCATCGACGGCAAAAACATCGACGGCAAAAACATCGACACCAAAAACATCGACACCAAAAACATCGACACCAAGAACATCGAACGCAAAACATCGACGCCAAAATCATCAACGGCAAAAATATCGACATCAAAAACATCGACGCCAAAAATATCGACGGAAAAACATCGACGACAAAAACATCGACGGTAAAAACGTCGACGGCAAAAACATCGACACCAAAAACATCGACGGCAAAACATCGACGCCAAAATCATCAACGGCAAAAACCGACGGAAAAACATCGACGCCAAAAACATCGACACCAAAAACATCGACATCAAGAACATCGACACCAAAAACATCGACGGCAAAAACATCGACACCAAAAACATCGACACCAAAAACATCGACACCAAAAACATCGACGGCAAAAACCGACGGAAAAACATCGACGCCAAAAACATCGACACCAAAAACATCGACGGCAAAAACATCGACGTCGATGTTTTTGGTGTCGATGTTTTGTGCTGTCGATGTTTTTGCGTGGATGTTTTGACGTATAACCCTCTGAATGTATGCGGAAGGGGGTTGGACGTCTTCAGGGGTTGTCTTTCCTTTTTCTTGTCCAGCCTCTCGAAGTCTTCACGATATAATTATCTACAAACTTATTTCTTGAGCTTAATATGATGGCCTCTACATTTGTACACATATTTTCACTACTTTCATGTGTTTGGCTGTGTGTTATACAATAGTAAGTTTACACGAGCATAGTTTTAATCAGCCAATAGCCAATTACTTCTCGTCCGCCCGCGGAGAAAGATTGACGATTTGTCGTGACGTCAAAGAGGGCAAAAAAAAGGGCCTCATTTTTCATCTCGGCCCTTTACCAAGCGATGCCTATAATTGCCCACCAGAAGATTAAGTTCTTCAATATCGCCCTGACAGACTAAGGTTACAGCATCCCGAAGGAGCAATACTAGGCGAGAGAGGGAGATGAGAAAGGAAAGAACAATACCAGAAGATGCTGAGGGCACGAAATGATGGATGGAAAGATGCCGCGGTGTAAACATGCCCTTTCCCGCATCACGTGACAAATTCCCTCCTCGCTAATTCTCCGAGATCCGAGATCAATTAGCCGTCTAATACGAGAATAATTCCTCTCGCTCTCGCAGCTGGTCGTTTTCTCTTTCTCCGGAACGATGCTGATTTCTTGTCTTTGCCAGATGTCGTAATGATTTTCGTGTTCGTCAGCATAAGCTATAAGGGAAGGGGAGGGCAAAGGAAGTCATCAGGGGTGTTTTTGTAAGGGAGCGCGCTTTCATCTTGGGGTATTAATTAGAGATTGGGCTGAATTGGGTTTTTCTGAGAGTTTTGAGAACTGACTGGTGTATTTTGTGTTTTTCTTCTGTTCTCTTCTGAGAAATAGTTCTTCTCCTGCAGTATTTGTTAGTTTTTGTATTACTTTGCCCATGCACGTGGTATTGATTGATTGATTTTACTTCGCCTTTTGTGCCACTTTTGACTAATAGCGAAGATTGATTGATTTGTTGTTTTAAGTCCACTTTATGCACAGTAAGGCTAATTGGGACTGGACCTACAGTTTAAAGTGGGATCCGAACCACTTGTGCCTCCACCGGGTATCGAACCCGGGACCCCTTGATTACAAGAAGACGCTACCACTGCGCCATCGGGGAGGCTCTAATTGCGAAGATGGAGATGAGTGATGATATTGATGAATAATAATTCCCTTTATTACATTATTACATTACATATTGAATTTGCATTATCATATAATTATAGAGAATTATCAACCATAAGAAACCAATATACACGTATTACAACTATTCAATACATGTAATAAGTGGGGGAACCCCCGAAGTAAGCCCGCCTCCTCTCGCATGCATTCGAGGGTATGGTCTTATTGTCCTGGTTCCTAACAATATACCAGGACGTCAGTTGCTCCGAATTTGACGGTTCCCCCGACTTTATTTCCTCTATTTATTACTATTTGATTGCATTTTAAAATAGGTATAATAATAAATTGTAATGCTATACAAAGGAATATATACATGACATAATTGATGTATACAATACTTTGTGATATTATTTCTGTTCTGGGATCCAGAACAGAGGACATGAGTGACATTTCATTACATGTACACATTATTTTAAAAAACCAATTGAGAATTCATTTCTAGTCCCAAAACATGAACAACGAAGAGCCCCTCCCATTTTGAGTGTAATTTTCAATTCCAACACTACAATATGCTGATGTAACCCGCGTTTTGATCGATTGAGTTGGTGTTTTTCTTCCACTTTATGCAAAGTAAGGCTAATCGGGACTGGACATACAGTTTAAAGTGGGATCCGAACCACTATGTGCCTCCACCGGGTATCGAACCCAGAAACCCTTGCTTACAAGACGACGACGCTACCACTGCGCCATCGGGAAGCACCCCACGTTTTGAACTCAGCGTACACCACTGTCAGTCCCGCACCATGACTTGCGTTCTGGGCTCAGGTTCGAGTCTCCTGGGAGAAGCGATACAACTTTCCTCCTGAGATTTCGGCCTGTGTATGGGACCGATGGGAACATCTTGAGGAAATTGGGGCTCTACGAATAAGTAGCGTAACCCGGTCATGGACACCTACAACAACGACTGGCGGTTCGTCGTGCTGACCACACGTCACCCCGGCAGTCGGTAGATAGGCCCGAGCCCTCAATTGAGTGTTCTGTCACGGATTATTATTACATACCACTACCATAGCTGCACAGCGCATAATAAGGTTCCACAACTTCAGTATAGCCGACTATACCTTCAATTCCCCATCTGGGCATGAGTGTTCCGTTCTGTTTGTCTTTTTGTTCGTTTCGTCTTGTCATGATTTACCCTCACTTTTCTGACACATCCAATCGTAATGTAATAGGTCCATCATGAACACGCATACAAGTTTTGTTCTAGACGCGGTACTACATTATCGTGCATTGAATGCATAGTTTTGAACATGTTCATGTTTGTTCACTATCTGTTTTTAATTATGTTCCTTTATTTTTCTTTTACAGGTAAGTGTCTTCAGCTCTAATGGGTGAAGAGAAAATTGTTGTTGCAAGAAAAGGGTAAGTTCTTTCCAGAGAATTATAGAATTGTAATGTTCACAATTGCAAGACGTTACTCAAAATGTAAGCGAAAATGTACAAAGAAACATATGCCTTGATGTATGGAAGTGTCAAATGTATGATACAAAAGAGAGCACGTTGTAAGCATCCACATGGCAGGAAATGACATTACTTTTCTTACGACAGAAAATTGACTTACGTGGATTTTGCCCAGATCCTTCTAAATCGTCCGCTTAATATTGAATTGACATTGAGACAGAGCGTTAATGACATTAAAGAAATGACAATGAAGAGTTGTCCAAGAACGTTTGAAGGGAATAATTTGAAAGATGTAAAATTGCACTTGAATGACGGACACATTATAAATGTGACAGCGATTTCACTTTTTGTCGAAAGATGGCAGTTCCTACGGTAAGAAAAAAGAGTAACTAGATTATACCGCGTTTGTTAGAACCTGTCCCGTTTCCCGCGTTAGCGATCGCTCGACAGTTTCGGTGCCAATGAGAAACGAGGAAAAGCCAGCGACCAGCTAGCGCGGGAACCGGGACAGGTTATAACAAACGCGGTATAGTCCTGGTGAAGCATGATGTGTCTATTTTTTCAGTATTATACAGTGGCGTCTCGTGGCCTCAAATTTGGCCGGGGCTTATTTTTTAAATAATTTAAAATATAATGACAATTCACATGATTACAAAAGAAACAGGTATTGTTGTGAAACATACCTTTCTACGAACTTTGACTCCTGTTCTTCTGCTCAGCACATTTTGGTATTACTTTTTCGTTGAAGCCCTCTATGTTTGAAATGTATTCTATCTCTATTGTAAGCAAGTTCCAAGGCATTTGGTCTGTCTTGTCCCATTGCATTTCTTAAGCAGGTTTTAATACGCTTCAGTGTGCTGAAACATCGTTCAGATTCAGCTGTTGCCACTGGAGTTATTAAAACTATGTTTGTCATTTTTCTGTTTTTGAAAAGGTACCCTCTAAATAATTTTAAATAAAAAATGAATGCAATCTACTGATAGAGTTTATGTTTTTCAACTCTTCACTACAATAAAGAACACGAAGTTCCCTCTTTAGTTTTCCCTCTTCTATGAAGGGATAATAAAATCTGGGAAGATGCCTCTGTTTAAAGATTGTTCTCTTTCATTATGTCCTCGTAGAGCAAGTTCATGTCGACCACAGAATTTTAAGCAATCGATAATTCTATTTAATATATGCCTATTTTTCCGGACAAATTCATTGTGTCTTGTAATTGACAGCCTATGTCCTTCATCAATTTGTGTTCGAACATCAACCCTGCCAAACTCACTCAAACATAGCGAATGAAAGCCACCAAAACACTACAGAACAACACGCGAAATCGAACGCGACGCAACGGAAGTAGCCCCGAATCAGCACTCAAATCCATTGGACTCTCCCCTTCTCTCTCTGCTAGCACGTGACCTTCACTGTAGCGTAGGTGGGTGTAGGCCACGCCTTCCTTTGCGACGTGCCCCGGAAAACGATAATTGACATCAATGCCGCTAGGAGCGCTGTCGTATCCATTGCAACAGACGATGAATTTACGTGGGTAAAAATCGCCTTTTAAAAGACTGTGTGAAAGTTATGCGTTATGGTGATTGATAATTACTTCAATACGTTCGTTTTTCTTTATGGGCTAAGCCCCGGAAGCCCCAAGGGACGAGACGCCACTGGTATTATAAGTGTAATCTGACACGTAAGAAAAGTAATTGTGTGGACACACTGACATTATTCAATTTCACTTTATTATTTTGATTGCTATGTCGTTCTGGTCGCAACAACATGCGTATGCTTTACAGTATATTTACAGCGGAATAAAATCAGCATTCTGTGCCTCGATTATTCTTTAGTTTTAAAATAAATCGATTTAATTTAAATGGTTTTATGTATAATAAGTAAATAAGAATTCTTGAGGTGTAAACCTGGAAAACAAAGAGAAACTTGACGTGCGCTCTGACGTCACTTTCTGCAAACGCGTTGTTCAAGATTTATTTGAACGTGTATGGACGGCTTAAGCGAGATGGGGAAAATGCCAAGTCCATTATATTTGGTTGAATCTAGAATAAAATATTTTAGCTTCCGAATACAATGTTTATATTCCACCATTCACTACATTAATGTTTCACCAGATCTAGACGCCATTCTTGGGAGAAATATTGTAGAAAATATGGAATTTCAACCAGGAAACTTCTATGCTTGAAATATCGAATACATGTCCTGGAAACTTAGAACCATACTAGAATTTTGGCTTGTTTGGTGTTCTCGAACTCGCTCGACACTGCTTTCTGGCAACTGGAAATGAAACGGGATAAAGGGACGGAAAGGTCATAAGGGATGACGGTAAATGTTTATGTGAAAGTTACCTGGAGTCGTAAAACGTTTGTCTTTTCATATTTGGTCAGGATGTGCGCAAGAAAGCACACCACCCAGGTGAAGATATGATTGCATGTTCCTAGTTCCGCGTTGAGAATTCCGAGCTAAAACAAAGGGTAATATGGGACGTTGTATTGCCTTGGTGGGGATAGTCATATTTGGATTTCTCTACAACTTATGAACACCATCTTATTTTCTTTGTGAAGATAACTTTGAGGCAAGGAGACGACGATGTTTTTCTGGGATGAGGCAACTGGGAAATGTGCCACGGAGCTTTCTCGTAAATGAACCAATTGTTGGGCAAGGGTGTGTGGCGTGTTTGGAGGCGGAAGAATAGGATAAGAAAATGGAAAGAAGAAGAAGAAGAAACAGAAAAGATCATCTGAATAAAGAAGATGAAACGAATCAAAAAAGCAGAGGTCATTTTATTGAAGTAGCCTGACTATTCAAATCGCATGGTACGATAACATGACACACGAAATTAATACCGGGTGAGCATAAAGTATTTCTCTGATAGTTATTATACAAACAGGTAGAGTCGTTCTTTTTGGAAATGGCACCAAAACTCAAAAAGTTTTATGTAAGGCACAGGCATGTGTTTTCGAAATATCTCCTCAAATCACAAGTGTGTTCTTATATTCATAAACTTCCACATGTGAGCTATTTGTTGAACGGAGAATGTCTAAACAATACTCACGTTTCTCGCCACGTGTTAGACAACATCTGCATATAGGGATTTAGGTGTTTGTCGGTACTTAACAAGTTTCCGAACCGCTGCGTTCAGAGGGATGGTCCAACACTAGGACCTCAACCTTCTCCTGATAGGAAGACCGGGGTGAGTTGACAAAGTGTTTTTTTATTACTACTAGACGAGAGTTGGCAACATTGCAGGTTACTGTGAATATGCTTCACCTCTAGAACCAACTCACAACTAAGAAGTTGAGCGTCTTGTTCACGAGGTTTCTAGTGCATGACAAATGAGATCATTTCCTACTTTCGAAGTAAATTTTCTCAACTCTATATTCTTTCTTAAGCGTTTTCAAAGTAAGCAAGCACATAGTTTGTGGTATGGCTATCGTTTAAACTATGGTAAGTTGTATCGATACTACATTCAGAAACTTTTTTAAACTGCATTGTTTAGCAGCAGTATGACCAGAAATTCCAACACGACGAGCGCACTTTTGTAATCATTTTCTTTTCATTTAGTTTGAAAAATTTATAAATCATATTATACTGTTCAAATGAAGACATTTTTGCAATCTGTAATTTTTAAAGCAGTATATTGTTTGAAACAAAATATTCCAAACCATATGAGGGGTAGAATTACACATATTGTCAACTGACCCCGCACGTATAGTCAACTCGCCCCATATACGAGGTGAATTGACAATACTGACACGCTTCAAAAAACAAAGAATGACTTTACAAGTTTTAGGAGCATGGTGTAATAAAAATTCATAGTCGTCGAGGAAACTACAAGTATTACTCATAGCGTTTCATCAATGGTAGATAGTAATTTTTAAGAGCTGCAGAAATTAAACATGGTGACCTCACCCCGGTCTTCCCTATTATGTGTCTAGAATTTATTCTATGGGGATACACTAAGGATAGAATGTACAGTTCATCCGTTGAAGATGATGAAACGTTCAAGGCAAGGCTAGCAAAAGTGTCTGGCAGTGACTGACTATATGTTGTGTAACACTTGGAGACATTTTGATTGTCATTTGGACATTCTCCTTACCACAAATAGCGCAATTGTTGAAATTTATATAAAAACAAAAAAAAAAACATTCTTGTGATGTTGAGGGAACTTTTTGTAATAAATGCTAAAAATCAGGGTAAGACTTTATGTTCACCCTGTATATATTTTCTACCCAGCACATACATTTAGAGGAAAGGAGAGTTTACAGAATTCTTGGGATTCTGAATTCACAAGAGGTTAACATGCAGGTAACTCTCCCTTCCCGTACAAACCGCAGCCACGCTTAGCAGTTATTACCCCCGCCCTTTTTTTTATTGTTTTTGACTGGCGGTTATATTCGCGACCCTAACCCCTCACCCAGGTTCCTATTAAACGCGAATCGAGTGTTGAAGGTTCATGAATTTTTTATTGCCAGGAACAGAACTTAATTGCATGCATATTTTACCTTGTTTCCATGGATTGCGCTTTGATTATTGGGATTTCATTTTTAAAGGGAGAATGGGGGGGAGTATATGTAGAGGTACCACGTGCTCATATGCTTAATTCATTCGAAGTATATGCAGCAGTCTCATTTGTGGCTGCCTATTGATTTTACTCATCGAATGGAGGTGAATTAAGCTCGTAAATGAAATTCAATTATCACCGTTTCCTATTCCTCTGAAGGAATATTCATGCCATACAAACCAAGGTGGAATTAAAACAAACGTGGTCTTCGAAGACCTTTCCTGTTACGATTATAATACCAGAAAGTCTAAACAAAGTTAATATAACAGGGTGGTGTCGTCCTAATTGCGAACAGTCCTAATTGCGAACGCTTCCTGCCTGCACAGGAATTCACTCGACCTACAATTTCTCTAAATTTCCTGAGTCCTTTTAACTATATTTTAAAAGAAACTCAGTGCCACACTTAAGGCCTGTGGGTCACTGGTAGTGTAAAAGTTGCACCTCAAATTGAAGCATGTCAGTTGTAACATAAAATCCGACATGAATAAAGCCTTCGTCGGTGTACATACATTATGACTCTCTAGACTTCTTAAAGAAGGTTCATGGCTGCAGCAACACAGGCCTTCCATCTGTCTATCTTGAGCAAGATCTATATACTCTTTTCCATCCCTAACGATTTCCTTTAGGTCCATCTCAACGTTGTCCCTCCATCTTCGACTTGACCTTCCTACATGTCTCTTACCATCAGGTTTCCCAACAAGAATCCTGCAAACTCCTCTTTCGTCTCCCATTCGTGCCACATGACCTGCCCAACTAAGTCTTCATTATTTAATTATTCTAATAATATCTGGACATGAATACAAATTATGTAGTTACATTATATATATTGTACAAAAAGAGCTTACTCAATTAATGATTTTGTCAGTTAATAATGTGGTGAATGTTACGACGTTACCTAGTCTTAATTTCAAAACATATGATATTGTACTTAGAAAAATAGGGATATCACCAGTCTCCTTGGATTTGTCGGTGCTTCCTGCTATCCTTTCGTCCAACAAAACATATATTTTCTTCCGCTTGACACCTTCCAGTTTCATTCCATTCTCATAATTGATACGTTCTAAGGCACAATCAGACGTACGCGTCGTATTATTTTACTATTAATATTAACTTAATAATACTCAGCGGTGAACGATGAGACTCGGTGAAGTACACAGACTCCTCTCAGGTACAGGGATAGTGTTAGGCAAAGACAATATTCACAGCACAGAGAAATAAAATCACATTATTGCAGTATATATAAACTGAAAGGTTTTATTCTTTATTCATTGCAATTATAATGCAAATATACTTGAGATGAAAGCGAGGATTTCGCTTTGTCGATGAATTGACTCAACTAAAACGCATAAACTCAATGCGTGGCTATCGGCAAGCCTATGATCACATAGACCTAGCTTGCGCCCCGAACTACCACACCAAGAGATATGCAATGATAACTGAGCCAATATTTGCTCTTTAGCCTTTTATTTCCAAATTACTCCTTAGGCTAGCTTTATTATTTAACGTAGATTGGTTGCAGTATTGTGCATATCATCAATGCATGGCTATCGGCGTACCTATGTTCACATAGGCCTAGCTTGCGCCCCGAACTACCATACCAGGATGTATGCACAACACCGAGGAGTTCTTTTTAAGTTAAAAAGCTTCGACGATCCGTGGCGAAAGTGTGATGATTCTTACGCGATATCCTCGCTTTTATACTATTTTTGAGAACACAGATTAAAGTACAGATGAATCACTCACTATCTACAAAAGGATACTACAACAAAACTGACATCTATACATGTTTAGAAATACAAATTCGTATAGTGAACTCTCGCAAACATGAAGATACATTAAATTACCCATAATGTAGCATAAAATACAATAAACATTAAACAAAAGATATAAATTACTAATAAGGCGCAATATTACATAGAATAACAAGGAAGTTACGCTTTCTTTCACAAAATAAATATATTAGTGACACATTTTCTACTGATGACGTCACACAAAAAATATGGATCATATCATCTGCCCCTTCCTTTCGAAAACTAAGTTTCAGGAAGGAAGTTATCTACCTGGAGGAAACTTAGTTTTAAAGTACAAACTCTTTCTTTTTATCCTCCGAAAAACGCACCAGTTTTAGGTTATCCAAGTTAACCTTATCATATAATTCTTTAGTCCTTGGAATTAGCAATGTCACAACATTATTTTCCACTTTGTCCACTAGATAAGGTCCTATCCACAACATAAATAACTTTTGAATGGTCCTATCTAGTGAGGAGCTTAAGGAATGGTTTTTAACCATCACGAAGTCTCCAACTGTCACTGTCTTGGCGTTTCCCTTCTGTTTTAAATCCTTCGACAGTTTCTTCTTCTCCCTGACTTGGGCTAAGAATAATTTGGACTTCCAATCCGGTTGGGCTTCTTCCCGTTCGGGCCAATTGAAATGAGTTAGGATCTCTCTGGGTATAGGATGATTGAAGAATAGTTCAGCAGGTGAATATCCAGTTGTTTCAGAAATAGAATAATTAATTAACCAAACAACTTTTGATATGTATCGCGACCAAGTCTGATGTTCTCGATAACAAAATAAACGAAGTAATCTGACTATCTCTTGATTTGCTCGTTCTACCATGTTCCCCTTTGGATTGTAAGCTGTTGTGCAAACATGATGGATACCACGGCTTTTGGTAAATTCCTTCCACTGCTTCGAGGTAAACTGAGCTCCTCTGTCGCTTAGGGTAAACGTAACGTTTGGATAGTGAGCAAAATATCCTCTCTGAAGCGTGTTTATAATTTCTGTGGCTTTATTAACATCGGCTGCCAAGCTACGCCGGAACTCATCAAAGTCCATCTCTCTAGCCTGCCGGATTTCTTCAGAGAATCGAGCCCTAGTTTCCTCGTTCTCAGACTTCAGTTGTTGAATCTCACAGGCCATCTCGCCTATTTCAGCTCTTAATACTTTTATAGATTCATCGTGCTGCTTACCGATATCATCCTTTAGCAACGCACATTGTCTGAGGATATCTTCCTTTAATATGTCAGATTGTCTACAGATATCAGCCTTCAGTGTTTCAGACTGTTTGCAGATATCAGCTTTCAAGCTGCTAATGGAATCAGCTTGCTGTTTAATATCAGCTTTCAGTGCTTCAGACTGTTTACACATATCAGCCTGCAATGTTTCAGACTGTTTGCAGATATCGGCTTTCAAGCTGGTAATGGAATCAGCTTGCTGTTTAATATCAGCCTGCAATGTTTCAGACTGTTTGCAGATATCAGCTTTCAGTGCTTCAGACTGTTTACTAATATCATTGCTAATTCCTTCAATCATTGCTTTTAATGCTTTGAACATATTTAATGGATCAGATGAACTATCCGTAGACAATAATTCACAATCTTTACAAACCAAATCGGTAGACTCGTGGCTTTCAGTTCGAATATCTAGGCCACAACATTCAAAATGTAGAAGCTTTGTACATTTCTTGCACACAAATGTGGTTTTATCTTTATCAATGTCCCGACAACAATCGGGAACATTAAGTCCTGAACTCGAAGTGAGATTTTTATTTGCGCTACGCAAATGCTTCTTGTCCATATCGAAACAAAATAACTCTGTGCTTTTCAATAAATATGAAAGTTCAGTGCTCTTGCACAATTAATCTCAACTTTAAACAATTGTCTTGCCCTTGTACACTACAAAATCGAGCCAACACGTTGAGCTGCCACTTGATACGTTCTAAGGCACAATCAGACGTACGCGTCGTATTATTTTACTATTAATATTAACTTAATAATACTCAGCGGTGAACGATGAGACTCGGTGAAGTACACAGACTCCTCTCAGGTACAGGGATAGTGTTAGGCAAAGACAATATTCACAGCACAGAGAAATAAAATCACATTATTGCAGTATATATAAACTGAAAGGTTTTATTCTTTATTCATTGCAATTATAATGCAAATATACTTGAGATGAAAGCGAGGATTTCGCTTTGTCGATGAATTGACTCAACTAAAACGCATAAACTCAATGCGTGGCTATCGGCAAGCCTATGATCACATAGACCTAGCTTGCGCCCCGAACTACCACACCAAGAGATATGCAATGATAACTGAGCCAATATTTGCTCTTTAGCCTTTTATTTCCAAATTACTCCTTAGGCTAGCTTTATTATTTAACGTAGATTGGTTGCAGTATTGTGCATATCATCAATGCATGGCTATCGGCGTACCTATGTTCACATAGGCCTAGCTTGCGCCCCGAACTACCATACCAGGATGTATGCACAACACCGAGGAGTTCTTTTTAAGTTAAAAAGCTTCGACGATCCGTGGCGAAAGTGTGATGATTCTTACGCGATATCCTCGCTTTTATACTATTTTTGAGAACACAGATTAAAGTACAGATGAATCACTCACTATCTACAAAAGGATACTACAACAAAACTGACATCTATACATGTTTAGAAATACAAATTCGTATAGTGAACTCTCGCAAACATGAAGATACATTAAATTACCCATAATGTAGCATAAAATACAATAAACATTAAACAAAAGATATAAATTACTAATAAGGCGCAATATTACATAGAATAACAAGGAAGTTACGCTTTCTTTCACAAAATAAATATATTAGTGACACATTTTCTACTGATGACGTCACACAAAAAATATGGATCATATCATAATTATATCATTTGACTTTTCTATCTCAGCATCTAATGAGCTCTGCCACTCTTGGACGTGGCCTACCAAGGTCGCTGTTGATTTTATGATTCCATCCCTCCACTGCATTATTTGTCCGGTGCCTCCTGTTGAAACAGTTCCACATATATTTTGGCAGTAAGGGTTTTTCGAGCCACCGGTCCACAAAATAGTCTAAGAACTTCACAAGGTTTTCATTACGAGGAGCTTGCTGGTAAATATGAAGCCATCATTCTTCAAGATCTTCTAGGTTTAGAAAAGCTCAAGACGCTCACATACGGATGCTCCTCTTTATTTCGTCATCTTCATTGTAAGATATATGCATGTGAATTTCTTGAACTTTCCTCCAAAGACTTTGTGCAATGTGTAAAAAACAACCGTGAATGTTAATCTTGGTTAAAACCTCTTTTAAAGCAGAAATAGTAGCAGCCTCGAAGTCAATGTTCTCCGTTTGAGGGTTCCACTCTGATATTTCCCTCAAGATTAATCGAAACAATCGCAAATAAATGTCTTTCTTGTCTGGTGGAAACGCAAAGACTAGAGTACAACAACATTTGCTTCTAAGTTCGTACTCGTATATCCAAGAAAAGTGGATATACGTTTCATCCATAAAAAAATGTGTTTAGGTTTTCAAAGTCTCTCTTCCTTCGGTGCTGGCAAAGACCAGAATTCTCGTATCTTACCCTTACCTGTTTTCAAAGACAGGTTTTCAATTCTATGTGTTCGCAATTAGGACGTGGAAATATTTCTCAGTTTCATGTGTTCGCAATTAGGACGATTCAGGCACTGTTCGCAATTAGGACGCAACCAACAGAAAGAAGAAGAGAAAGCTGATTAAAACCGTAATGAAACTAGATTTGAATATATTTCATAATCAGACCTTATTCTCTGATGAGACCTGATTGTAGGAGAACAATTTCTGTGTGTGTGTGTTTACGAGATTCCAGTACATTACAAACTGGGGAAACACACTACTGATAAGTGAAAACGAACTCCACTTCATAATTAGTGATGTGTATTCACGTTAATCTACTTATATCATTCTTCTCTTCCCCACTCCACAGGACACTCATTTCACGGATTGGATTTCGACCGGCAGGGCGTGGAAATTCCATTTGATGGAATGACCAGTGCTGCTATCTGTCCACGGGCATGCGATGCCTAATCCGTTAGTGTCAACAGAGGCGTAGAAGAGGCAAATTTTGCTCCATATGCGTAATTAACCCTTACGCATTCATATTCGTTATCATACGCAGCTTCTCTCTTCGTTCTCCACCTGTGAAATATGGCAACATCTCGCAGGTTTGGATCTGAGATAAGCTTTCGACTGAGGTTTTAGCGGCTGAATTCAATCATGCTCCCATATGGTGGATCTCATTCAATGGCTTGATAATCATGGGATGACTTCATATAGAGTATTTATTTAAAAGTGCTTATGGTGGAAAATTTTGGCATATTCAGGAAATTTATTGAGCTGGACATAATGTACCAGGTGGTCAGAACTTTAGAGTTTCCCTACTGAGAGCCCGTCCGAAGCATAGTTCAAATTTTCACCACCAGGTGCAAATGTGGCGCTTAGAATTAAAATTCCGCATCTCGGAACCTTCTGGAGCCAGGATTGCAGTGAAACTTGGTATAGAGGCGAGTTTAGAGACCATGGAGAAGCGAATGCCGATGAAAAATAGTACAAATTTTCACCACCAGGTGGAAATTTGGCGCTTAAAATTCAAATTCATTACTCAGTGCCCTCTACAGCCAGGATTGCGGTGAGACTTGGTATAGAGGCTTTGGAGACCATGAGGAATCGAATGCCGATGAAAAAAATATTTCAAATTTTCACCACCAGGTGGCAACTCTGGCGTTGAAATAACAATAACCAGAAATCGGACATTCTGGGTTGATTTTTCCAACTGTCAAGGGAGTAGCAGAATTCCGTTTTAGGAGATCAAAATATGGTGTAGAAAAGAGTTCTACGTGTAAGATTATTGCGCATGCGCAAACGATTGAGAGTTACGTTATGCTTATGTGTACAGTATTGAAAGGTGCATCCACCATACGTATGTGGTTGTTGTCAGGGTACTCTGTGAGGCGTCAGACCAAAAGTGTGCGCCGTGAAACGTTCCAATATTTTCACTGAAATGGCAATTTTTCCAAGTGTGTGTTTATTTAGTACATTTCACACATTAGATGTTTCTGAATTTGAAATATGTGTTTATTTTTTAACTTAAGGCAAGCAACTTAACCACACTAACTGAGCGTTGCAAGGAGGGTTGTTAAAGGTCGAGGAATTTTAAATAAATTCAATTCCGGTCCAGGAGAGAAATTCGGCAAGCGTAAATGGGTTCTGGACCGTAAGGAACCTTTTTATCTCTATACCCCTCTCTCTCTCTCTATCTCTCTCTCTCTCTCTCTCTCTCTCTCTCTCTCTCTCTCTCTCTCTCCTTTCTTTCCACTTTTTCCTTCCTTCCTTCTTCTCAGGAGAGAGAAGAAAACAGAGACAAGAGAAAGAAAAAAGAGAGGGAAAAAAATATCTCTCTCTCTCTCTCTCTCTCTCTCTCTCTCTCTCTCTCTCTTTTCCTTCTCTCTCTCTCTCTCTCTTCTTGAACAGAGAGGGAAGGAAAGAGAAAACGCTGCTTCTTTCTTCCTCCTTTCTCTCCCTTCTACTCTCTCTCTCTCTCTCTCTCTCTATTTTTTCTCTCCTCCCTTCTTTCCTTTCTCTATTTGTCACTTTCTCTCTCCCTCTCTCATAGAGAGAGAGAGAGAGAGAGAGTTAAAGAAAGAGAGAAGGAAAGAAGAAAGAAAGAAGGATGCGTAAAGGGAGAGAGAGTTTTCTTTCTTTCTCTCTCTCTCTCTCTCTCTCTCTCTCTCTCTCTCTCTCATTCCTTTCTTCTTCTTTCTTCTTCTTCTTCTCTCTCTCTTTCTCTCTGGTCTCTCTCTCTCTCTCATCTTTCTCTCTTTCTCTTTCTTTCCTTCTCTCAATGTCTCTCTCTCTCTCTCTCTCTCCCTAGAGAGAGGGACCCCTTCTTTCTTCCTCGTCCTTCTCTCTCTCTTCTCTCTCTCTCTCTCTCTCTCTCTCTCTCTCTCTCTCTCTCTCTCTCTCTCTCTTCCTTTCGGAAAAAAGAGAGAAAGTATTTTAATTCTGTCCAGGAACCTTTTTACAAGATCAGTTTATATACGGTCCGGGAACCTTTCTTGCGGATCAATTTTAATTCGGTCCAGGAAGCTTTTTTAATGATACAATACGCAACTTGGACCGAATTTAAATTGTGCGAGAGAGAAAAAGGTTCCGGTCCTGCAGCGAAACCCATTAGAATTTATAGGTTACTGGACCTTCAACAAGCCTGGTTGCAACTGTTAGATAGGCCGACTTTCTGACTGGGGCGCCGCGGAAAAATCTTCTAAGGGCGCCGTGAAACGAAGATGTTTGTGAATCCCTGAGATACATATAGCAGACAAATAAATTACAGAGAGAGAGAAGCAGTAGCATGCAATTGTTCTTGGAACAAATGTTGCTATTTCAGCTTCAAGAGAGCAAGCCAACTCCTAAAACAGTCGAGAAACTGTACTTAATGGCCTAAAAGTGGTGCTATTAGTTTTTTCTGTTGCATTTTGAAAATGAGGTCAGGCTTTCGTCCAGCATTTCTTTTCTTTAAGAAACTCGTACTTGCAGCAAGGGATCTGTCCCATACTCCCACTACACAACGCTTTGTGGGTATCGCTCGTTGCCTAGCAACCAAGTCGGAACGGACGCGGCACGCGACCCCAGCCTGGAAAGATTCCGATTCGAGCCGTTGCCAACCGCAGATATTTTTTACCAAACCTTGTCGTTTCTTAAAAACTTACGACGTTCTTCCTTGGCTCCTTTTCTTGAAGGTGGTCGAATATCGTCGTGGTAATGGAAAGAGTCTTGGACGTTGGAGTTTCGTTAACGGTACCATCCCTCCATTCGTCCGGAATGTCTGAGAGGAAATAATGAGAACCTTAATGATGGACGGGATTTTAACCTGACACCTCCCGATTACGAGCCTGTTAGTTACAATTGAAGTTTGCCGCTTTATGCACAGATAGACTAATCGGTATTGGACCTGCAGTTTGAAGTGCGACCCGAACCAGTACGTGCCTCCACCGGGTATCGAACCCGTGACACCTTGATTACAGTGTGACCACGTTATCAGATCTTGTTCGCAAGTCGACCTATATTAAGACACGTCAGACCAAACACTACATATTTTCGAAGTTAGAGAGTGCAGATGTACTGAATATATAATTATGTACTCCGCACTGACAACCATGTTAGACCGCCATATTGAATAACTCCAACAAGACGCGTCATACTGATATTTGACAGCTACCATGCATAGAGAACCCTACAATACATAGTTTTTATACTAAACATGCCTATATTGATTCACTTCATAATTTTATGTTCACATTGACCCTTGCTTACCCGTGCGTACGACAAACTTACTTTCCTGGGGGGCTCACAGGCCCCCCTTTTTTTATCATCAAAATTCAAGAAAAAAATATTTTTGAATCAATGCTTCCTTTGTTGCTTACGTAATGCGTGTAGTTATTTATTACTTATAATAATTACAAAAATTATCATTAATAAAAATAATGATGATAATATAAAAAATAATTGGAAAATATCGAATTGTTACATAAGACAGACTAAGACAAGGATCAATAATGGGAACGTATATTTATTGTTTATTATACAACTCAGTATTTCCAATAATATTACTTCATGTACAGCGTTGGTGTTTGACTGAGATAGTAAGATCCCTTGAATTTAGTGAACATTGCGGGTGCTCAATCAATTTCATAAAATCATCATTCATTCTCATCGTCGTGTTTAGCCGCAGTGGCGGAAAAGCGGAAGAAAAATACAAGTATACCACTCTTTCATGCGAAAATAGGATAAGTGGGACTGGACCTGCAGTTTACATTGGGTTGTAGTTTACATAGATTACGTAGACAATGTAAAGTGCATTAAAATTAATTTTCAAGGGTTTCATGAAAGGAAAGTGACATTTTCAACGAAATGAAAAGTATCCTATTTACAACAAAATTTATCTTCTCTTCTATTATCAACTATGGAAGAAAATAAATAGTATGTAAAAAACAACAACAGATGGCAGTCGTGAGGCAAGAATGGTCTTTTTCCCATAAAACACTAGAATATTTCCTATATTAGGTTTCTTCCTAGGTGAGAAATTGTTCAAATTTGGAAGAAAGAGTATAAAAAGTTCTCCTCACACATCAGCAACTGATACGCAGTATAATTTTCTTTTAATTCCACGGCGCCCTTTGCTAAACTATCACCTTTCGCCATGTTGTTTACATAGATTACAACATGTACGTGTATAAAATAGTCTCCGTGTAGAATGTAGACTATCGTTGTTTACGCGTAGACGCACATCACTGGGTGCAGCCAAAGGCGAAATATGTTTTGCTTATTTTCTGACAGAGTATAGGATGTTTAGATTTGCCTGTCCCAAATTTTGTTTTAGTTAACTGAAATGTTGCATTAAATACTTCCGTGCAAAGTACTATGTGCTATAAAATTTTTAAGCATTTATGCTAGCAAGAATGTTATAGAATATGCTTCTGTCTAAAGCGGGCATTATAGCATTAAGATGTCATGGTGCGAGGACTCTATGCACTGTTTCCATTGTTTTCCGCTCGAGAGGAAGAACTATCAATTCTGTATGCCATCTATCGTTGCTCGTGCGAACTATTTGCCGCTCGAGCGAAAAACGCTCATTGCAGCACTCTTTAGTTTGCATATAATTGTTCCTTGGTTTTTCGTAATGAGGTTGATGTGCGTTCAACTTCGAGCCAATGTGTATCGTTCTGCGACTGCCAGTGGAAGGAATTGTCAGTGGTTCCAGAAGAACTACAGACTATACTACTTTCCAAATGGGCCATTCCACAGAAAGTGAGCCTATATGTCCCAACCTGCTTTCAAGGTGTATAATGATTACCACCAGGATTTTTAAGGGTCCTGGAATTTTAAATAAATTCAATTCCGGTCCAGGAGAGAAAATCAGCAAGCGTTAATGTGTGTTGGACCGTAAAGAACCTTTTTTATATGTTAAGTATTTCAATTCGGTCCAGAAACCTTTTCTACTGATTAATTTAAATATGGTCCAGGAACCTTTTTCTGGATAAAATTGAATACGGTCCAGGTACCTTCTTTCCGGATCAATTTAAATGCGGGGAACTTTTTTATCGGATCGGTTTAAATGTGATCCAAGTTACGTATTGAAATGAAACAATACGCAACTTGGACCGAATTTAAATTGCGCTAGAAAGAAGGTTTCGGTCCTGTTGTAGAGCCCAATAGAACCAATTAGAATTTATGGGATACTGAACCTTTAATAAACCCTGGTTTGTATTGCCAAAATATGCATAAATTGCGTTTATTCCGATTCGATTTTTATGAAAAAACTCGAACATTGGAAGTAGTACATTTATACGTATTTGTCTGGCAGAAAGGAACAACAAAACATCCACTCCCTTGCTGTCAAATACAGGTGATTAGTTTAGGGTATTAATGTGTCTGTCAAATGAAATGTACTACAAAGGAACAACAAAGCAAATGTCAACATTAAATATATCAAATAAACACAAGAAATATTTGTGCTTTTTCATAGAATACTTAGATGTACGCTTAATTTTATGAGTGCTTGTATGTTGAGGCCCTCTATACGCAACTTTTAGGCCAAGTTATGTCAGTTTACATTTTGACCACATTTCAAATCCATTTTTTCTCATTTTGTAGCCAATTTTTCCCCAATGGAGATTCGGGGTTCTACCAGTGATGTGCGTCTACGAGTAAACAACGATAGTCTACATTCTACACGTAGACTATTTTATACACTTGGATTATGTAATCTATGTAAACAACATGGCAAAACGTGATAACTTAGCAAAGGGCGCCGTGGAATTAAAAGACAATTATACTACTCGTACGTATCAGTTACTGATGTGTGAGGAGAACTTTTCATACTCTTTCTTCTAAATTCGAACAATTTCTCATCTAGGAAAAACCTAATATAGGAAATATTGTAGTGTTTTATGGGGAAAATACCACTTTTGCCTCACGACTGCCATCTGTTGTTGTTTTTTTGCATACTATTTATTTTCTTCCATAGTTGATAATAGAAGAGAAGAGAAATTTGTTGTAAATAGGATTCTTTTCAGTTCGTTACGAACCAATATAGTTGAAAATGTCACTTTCCTTTCATGAAACCATTGAAAATTAATTGTAATGCACTTTAGATTGTCTACGTAGTCTATGTAAACTACAACCCAATGTAATCTACGCGTAGATTACGTGTAGACAACGCATGTAGACGTAAACTTATAGTCTACGGCACATCACTGGGTTGTACACCCCCACCGCGAGCCCACCACAAAATCGTCGCCAGTCCACCGGGTATCGAATCTTGGACATCTTAACTAGAATACCGTTTTCATGGGCATTTTTGCACGAGACTTTTGAGTTACCCTGCACTTGACTCAAAACGCTCAAATTCAACTTGCAGACCAATTAAGCTCGTAAAGTGCGGCGCTAGAACGGCTGCCAAAGATTCCTGATTGGCCCATTTTGCGATCTCTTGAGACGTGGTTGAAATGCGCAGTTTCTGTTAAAACCCTTTGTGACATGCTGAGCCAAGGCAACAAGATACCCCGCGTGGGATTTGACCAGTATCTGGTGCCCGCGTTTCGCCGTCAGCTTGCAAAACTGCCATCAGTATGCTCAGTGAGTGGCGCCGATGACGAATCAGCAATATCGAGCGAACCAGTGCGTGTGTTAGTAGAAGATTCAGCCCGTAGCGTTGGGTGCGTGAGTTTTTGGCCGCGTGGTGGCGTCCTGTTGTCTTATTTAGCTACTTAGTGCGTGAGTTTTTTCGTAGTTATATTTCCGTGTGTGTTGGAAGCTGGAAAGGGGGGGAAATTTGTATGGAAATGTAGGTGACACAGTGAAGTGACGCTCTCTGTATGTGTGTGAAGGAAGTGAACGTTGAAGGCACATGGCTTACGGGGTGAGTGTTGTGTTTATCTTTGATGTCATGGAAGAATTGTTATCAGCTCTTGTTTTGTTTGGGAATTTGGGTCATCTGTGGAAATGAATCACGACATTTCGTTGTCGTTTTCTTTAAATAGGATCGGATCGAGTATTGATTAAATTGAGGTCGAGGTCTTCTAAATATATTGTACGAGAGATAGTCAACATTGTCTAGTAATCCAAGTTTTCGTTCGATTCCCAACGGGGCCATTTTTTAGTTGTAGCTGTAGTCTCGATTAGCCGATCTGTGCATGGAATTAGTTAAACATGTTGGCAGACGATGGTAACATTTCTTAAACCCCTGTGCAGCATTGTTAGTGATTTTGGCGTCAATTACTATTATATGCTTGTGTTCTACGTACTAGTTCTGCATCAGTAGTCAATAAGTTTAGGACTCAATCCCCAGTATTTCGTGTCCCAGGTCAGGGCAGCTCACCCCCTCCCTCCCCACAATAAACAGCTTGTCCATGTTACATATTTACGGGTTTAAATAAGACAAATAATAGCCTTATTTTTTAAATGATTTTAGTGTTACTTTTAATGAATGCGTTCACTGTATGTGTGCATTTATTTAATACTTACGTAATGATATCAAAATGATAGTAATCCTAGCTTAATTGTTGCATGATTTTACAATATATTTATTATGTTATGCTTGATTTTATAATTTGTATTCATGTCCAGATATTATTAGAATAATTAAATCAAGAAGACTTAGGTGAGCAGGCCATGTGGCACGAATGGAAGAGGAGTTTACAGCCTCCTGTAGGAAGGCCAAGACGAAGATGGAGGGATAACGTTGAGATGGACCTAAAGGAAATCGGTAGGGATGGAAATGAGTATATAGATCTTGCTCAAGATAGGGACAGATGGAAGGCCTGTGTTGCTGCAGCCATGAACTTTCGGGTTTAAGAAGGCTAGAGAGTTAGGGATGGATTAGTTATGCTTGATTTTATTTTATTTGGAGTTTTAAGCCCACTTTATCCACAGAAGGCAATTCGGCACTGGACTTACAGTTTAAAGTGGGATACGAACAACCCCTATGTGTCTCCACCGGGTATCGAACCCGGAACCCCTTGATTACAAGGCGCCATCGGGGAGCCTTATGTTATGCATCTGTAACTTTAATTAATCTTGTCCAAATTATTAGGACAACTCTTGCACCTCTTTTAAAGACAAATAATCACGCTTATATGATCGGAAATAAGATTTTGGTGTTACGGTAGAGGGATAGCTAGGTTCTGTCTCAGGTACCAGCATTATGCAATCCCGTAACCAGAATTTTATTTCGGGGGCGGGGGGGCTCATCCCTTATCAGTACGGGCGTCGCCAGAAATATTTGTAGAGCGGGTTAGGCCATAGATAATACTTGATTAGTACAAATAATAATGAAAATAATAATGAATTGTTATTTTACAATAATAACTATAAAAGTTATTAAAACGCCGATTTCAATCCAAATTTATTGTTATTATTACTTAAGTGGAGAGACTTAGCCACTTGATCCACCGTTACCTGTGAATGTGTAACACAATTGTTGTCCATTATTTTCTTATATTTTGTACAGTTAGTGTACTGAAAATCATAGTTATTGCATTTTGCTATTAACTTTTACACAATCATTCAAAAAAAGGCTTTAACAGTTAGTGGTAAATTTTGCCCATCCCTCTCCCAAAGAAAACTAAGTTTTGGAAGCTGTGGATCCATTTATTCTTTGGATTAAATTGTTCCTCTATTATACACTATTTTTTTAATGTAATGCAGTTTTTACTGTGGTTATAACTTTATTTCTGTTATTAACAATAAAAATAACATTAAATTTGATATTTATAGGATTTGGGGGGCTTCAGCCCACTTAGCCCTCCCCCTGGCTGCATACACTATAATTCACAATCAGCCGTGACGAAGTTGTTTTTTTTTATATCTTTAGGTTGATCACCAATAATGTAAATACGCAGATGATACAGAAGGGACAGTTGATGATAAACTTATGGTTTGATTTTTGATTGATTTGATTTAGTTTATTTTACTTCGCATTTTGTGCCTCGTGGCTAATTTGCGAAGATGGGGATGAGTGATGAAATGATGAAATTGATGAATGGACAATCAATCAATCGAACGCGGAGACCTGCTAACTACTCGGAGGCTTTTGATTAAGTCCGCTTTATGTACAAAAAGGCCAATCGGGACTGGACCTACAGTTTAAACTGTGATCCGAACCGCTATGTGCCTTCATCAACCTAACGTTAACATGGCTTGACGGCGCGAAACTACGAGACTCGTATATACAGACCTTGGCTTGTAGAGCGTCACGCTAGGAACTCTCCTAAGGTAGTTGGTAAAGTCATGGACACTTACTGTGCATGACTCAGTAAAAGGGATGCATTTTTTTTTAGGGGGTGGAGGAGTGCATCTGTCATTCGCAATCGCCACATGACACTTCATAAATCGATGCTGCGAATGCTCGTTTATATTCTGTGCTGTCTTTTAATCTAGATTGGCAACATAGATTGAGATGAATTACCATTGTGGATGAAGCGTCTTTGTTGCTTATGGTCGTGAAGCTCTGTAATTTCCAAATATTCTCCTCCATTTTCGTAACATTGAGTGGTTATGGCTCTTCTGCATATAAATCTGCACGTTTCAGCTAACTGGACGCTTTAGTTTATTGCTAAGATTAATGTTCCAGATTTTAGTGCGTGATTGAGTGTGTGATTGGACTCTTCCCACTTTCATAGTCATACATGTCCATAAATGCTGAGAATATGCAAGCAATAGGATAATGAAATCACTGGTATAGTCAGTTTATTTTCTGAACGTCTCCAGCTTATTGAGAGTGTTCAACTAGCGAGCCTACCAATAGCCTAGAGCGTAAGCAACATGGTTAGCGATAGGCGCTCCTTTGAGGTGACGTCAGCTGCGCGCTCATTGATTGGCGGATTCCGGAATTAATACTCGCTTCCAAGCTGCCAACGCAAAACAGCCAGAGATGTTACGAGCTCAATCTAAGCAAGGGAAGGATTCATATCATATCTTATGCAATTATCTGTACTCTGATATCAAGTCAGTTGCCTCTTATGAGTGCGTCAGCATTGAGGTTATTTCCTTTGGAGAGTTGGTATACTTGCATCAATTGTAAGCAGATACGCAAATATTCCTTTCCTATCACGTGACCTCTGAATCATCATTAGTAATTGGTTTATTTGAGCTTCAGCAGTTGTGTTTACTTTTGAGATAAGAGGGACCGCTGTAAACAATCCGTTGATGAGTGGTTAATGTGCTACGAAGGCCGGAGTTCGGGGTTCGAATCCTGGGCAAAGCGTGGACCTTTCGGCGTGTCTGTTTCACCATTAACCCATCACATCGCGATTAATCTATCAGCAGAAAAGGGACGAAATATTAACTGAAATTGAAGCTGCAATATCCCTCTCTCTTCCTCTTTCTCTGTCTCTCTCCACATTTTTCACTCTCCCTCCCTCCCTCCCTCTCTCTCTCTCTCTCTCTCTCTCCCTCTCTCTCTCTCTCTCTCTCTCTATCTTTCTCTGCACACACCCCTCGTCTTTCTCCATCTCTCTCTATCTACCTATCTCTCTCTCTTTCCCTCTCTCTCTCTCTCTTTCCCTCTCTCTCTCTCTTTCCCTCTCTCTCTTTCCCTCTCTCTCTCTTTCCCCCTCTCTCTCTTTCCCTCTCTCTTCCTCTTTCTCTTTCCCTCTCTCCCCTTTCTCTTTCCCTCTCTCTTCCTCTCTCTTTCTCTCTATCCAACTCCCTCTCTCTCTTTTTCCCTCCCTCCCTCTCTTTCTCTCTCCCTTTCTCTCTCCCTCTCTCTCTCTCCCCCCTCTTCCGCGGTGTCCATCTCTTACCACATATACCTCCCCTACTCTCTTCCACCCCTCCTAATCCCCCAACCCCCTCCCTAGTCCTAGAATGCATGTACGTGTCCACCTACCACTTGTGAACGATGCAGCTGGCATCGAACCCATTTCCCATTGGCAAACATCCAGTGACGTCGATTTCCGGTTCATTCACATTCGTTCTTTCACTCGGGAAGAAATAGACGACGTAAAATGCCATTTCGCCATCATTTAACAACCATCAAGGAAGAAACCCATTGCGAACGACCAACAAGACACGGTTCGCCACTGCACAGACCAGCATCGTCGAGTTGACATGAAGGAAATCGAACAGCAAGTCAGCTAGGAGCGTTTATTTGGAATCTCTACACTAAGCTTCAGCTCACACGTGAGCAAAACGGCCGGAGTGCCTACACGAGAATTAAAACCGGTTGTGGACGTTCGTTCCCAACCACCTACTCTTTACCTTGGACGGCAGGTAAAAAAGTAGACCACGCTCCGCAACCAATATCAGCAACTCATTTTCTGATGAGCTGTTTTCATAGCAACTGTGGGCGTCCTGACGACAGAGAAGGTTTTGGCGGGAGCCGTGCCAGGTTAAACCGTTTGCACTGTAGGCTTCGCCAGAATTTTTTCTTGGGGTGGGGGGGGGGGATAAGGCCATTTATAGAACTGAATAGTAGAAATAATATCAATTATAATAATCGTGTTGATTTTAATTATTATGGTACAATGATAACTGTTATAAACTAATAAAAATGATCCAATTTCATTTCAATTTATTAATATTATTATATTCTTGGGATGACTTCTACTCGATCCACCACAAAAGTTTCTTTTTCTTTTTTCTACATTTCATGCAGTTAGTTTACTGAAATACATAGCTCTTATACAGTATTTTGTTATCAACTTTTGCACAGCTCGTTGAAGAAAACCTGAAAATTTGGGAGATATTTAACTCATAAAATTTGTGTCGGTTAACCTCTTACAGAACACTTTGGTGTGTATATATAATACATCAATTTTTTTCGACAAAACGCAATTTTTATTTTGGTTTTAGAATACTAATTGTGTTATTAGGAATAAACATAACAAGCTGCCTTCTTTATTTTTTGTATAATGAAAACAGTAAAATTGATCATTTTGTAAAATTATTTCACCATCTCTGCTAAACTGTCGTCCTGAATGCAACCAAATTAATCTTACTACTGTTATTCCGTTAATTTTACAAGGAATTCAACCAATGAATAACTCATTTAATGAGAGTTTTGTGTCATAATTCATACTGTGTAATAGCTGTATATATATATTCTTAGCTCTATTGTGCAAAGGAAATGAAGAACTATATTTGGACTTCATTACAAATCTTTCGATGTGCAGTCAGGTATCATGTTTTAATTGCGAATTTAAAGGGAGCAGTTCGGCCTGAAACCTTCCCGAAACGCCATCAGTCCTTATAGTATGTATTAAGCTTGTCATTACATAACGTATTTTAGCGCCATCTAAATGTCACAATGTGCATGAATGTATAGTTTTTCTCAGCTTATTTTCAAAATAATTAAGAAGAAAATAATGAGTTGGTTGTAAAATACTATAGTCTGTGAAGATAATCACTTTTTAAACAGACGTTTTGTGTGTGTTTGTGATGTCCAATTAGTGGATGGTACAGGTCCTCTCCATAGGCAATAGTAGATTAATTTCCCATCATAATTTTCATTCACTTCGTTCTAATTATTTTCGGAATTAAAGCATACTGTAGATGGGAATCAGTGGCAAATACTGAGTCCAAGATCTGGGCAATCTCACAATGTCACGTGGTCCTAGGTTATGGATAGAAATAAGTTTACCAACTCCTAAGAAACCAGGTTGCCAACTCATAGGAAATCAGTTTGCCAACTCATAGGAAACCAGGTTGCCAACTCATAGGAAACCAGGTTGCTAACTCATAGGAAATCAGGTTGCCAACTCATACGAAATCAGGTTACCAACTCACAGAAAATCAGGTTGCCAATTCCAGAATCACCATCATCATTTCACTGATATGAATAATTTTATTTACAATTTGTGATCGATTTTACTCCTGTATTTTATTCTCTAGACTTCAGGCTTCGCAGATAGTCTAGCCTAGCTCCTGATGGGAATAACAAAACAAGTCTTTTGGGGGGTCCGGACCCCTGAACAACCCCCTAAATACGTCCTTGATCCTGAGGTCATTAGACTACATGCGTCCTATCAGGCGACGGTCTTGTCCTACTAGTCTGTTCTTGATGAGACACACATTGTCGGTAGTATGCACAGTTGAAGACGTTGGAGTTTTGTATCGCCTAAACTTGGAATCTCCTATTTGAAACTGGACCGTGGCACTTGGGAGCCATATGATTCCAGTCATCAAAGTTGAAAAAGTTATACATCTTGCCATATGCGACGGCCAATGAACCTGTATGCGCGGTACGCAGTGGAGAACAACGTCACGGCGACAGCCAATCCTTGTGCCTTGTATTGAAGCTGCTTCTAGCGAAGGCGTGTCCATCAGGAATTATGGGAACGTCATTGGCAGTGTTTCTCTGCCTGAGCGACCTTCATATGTGGCGAACTGCATAGTCGCCAATCTATACCTTAACTAAAGAAGGAAAATATCATTGTATAAGAAACATAAACATTATTTTCACTTTGGTAGCTACTTAAAATGATAGAAAAATACTAAAATTTGAAATTTATTACAAATCTCTAACGGCTCGTCCAGCACTTTGTCACAAAATCTGTCTCTTTTGATGTTGATAAAACTTTGCGATGCAATGCCATTACGTTGCCAAAAATTATGGATATGTGTTAAATATAAAATATTTTAATCGCTCGTTAATCGAATTCATTCAGTGTTTGCCAATTGCAGATTGTTGTGGAAATTTGCAACACTTTTATCCTATCCATTTTGGAGGTATCGTATAAAAACCATTGCTGTTAACGCGTTTGTGTACTATTTTTTTTAAAGTTAAAGTTTAGATAGGCGCAATACCAAAAATTCTAGTCGCATTTTGCGACTTGTGACCGATAATTTCGAGCGCCATTGTGAACAAGCTTCTTGTGGCATTCAAACACATGTGCTAGTGATAAAGCCCGGTTTCCGTAGGGCCTCCACACCAATATCAAGGAGCAATGATCCGTTACTCGGGTATACAGAGTGTTACTATGTGTGCTGCCATCTATATTCTATCCCAGGAATCTCTAGAACAATCGAATGACAAGTCCCCTGCGCAAACAGTGACTCGAGAGGGCTTGACCAATGAACGCCCGATAGGGGAAGCGAGTACATGCCAACTGTTTGCAGCAGTTCGCACTGGTGGTCTGCCCACTCGGTTTCTCCCCTTCTCTCCCGTTATGCGCGGCTTTGCTCCACAGTTTCCCGAGACGGACTGTAGCATACTCCTTTGTACTAACTTTCAAGGGCTTGCGGCTGTAGGACACGTTCCATCTTTGAATAAAATGAAGCGATAAGTACAGTGTTTCGTTTTGGCCCTGGGCCGACATGGCGCAGATGCCGGCATTTTCGAACCGTGATGTCCCGCTAATTTTTATGCACATATCTTTAGGATGCAGACAATTATATTTATATTTAATAACCAGTACTAACCTGTGTTATAATTAATAGAATTATATTAATCAATTAAATATACAGGGTGAGGCAGTCAAACGGGAAGATTTTAAAAAATCACAAAAAATAGAGAGAGCAAATATTAGTTACTTTTTGAACATCAATGTACAGTACATGAGTGAAAATTACTAGTGTACCTGAAAAATGTTAATTTTTTTAATATGGTGTCAGTAAGATGGCGTCCTTGGTTTTGCACACATTTTTCCTGCCTGCCCTCGATGAATATGACCCAGATGAAGAAACACTCTTCCAGCAAGATGGTGCAACTAGCCATACTGCCAGAGTGTCTATGCAGTGGCGGCGATTAGGAGGCGAGGGGGGCAGATGCCCCTCCACTTTTCGGCACTTTTGCCTCAGCACTATGCTATACCTTTTCTGCATAGGGAAAGATACTGTCTTTGCCCCCCAATTAGTTTTGGCACCTTGCCCCCCCCCCCCCGGTTTTGGAACCCAATCGCCGCCACTGTGTCTGTGGATGTGCTTAGACTCGCATTTCCTGGTCGTCTCATCAGCAGATTTGGCGATATTCCGTGGCCTGCCCGTTCACCCAACTTGGCACCTCCTTACTTTTTTCTTTGGGGTTATCTGAAATCCAAAATATTTAAGGACAACCCTTCAAGAACCAGGAGATCCACAACATTCCGTTGGAGATGCTACGCAATGTTATGGGCGGATTTACTCTGAGACTCCGATAATGTGTGCAACACCAAGGACACCATATTCAAAAAATGAACATTTTTCAGGTACACTAGTAATTTCAACTCATGAGTACATTCATGTTCATAAAATAAATAATATTTTCTGTCTCTATTTCTTGTGATTTTTTTAAATCTTCCCGTTTGACTGCCTCACCCTATAATACAAATTACATGCTTTAAAACAATTAATATTCGTACTTCAGTCATTTTTATTCTGGACACTTTTACCCAGCGTGCGTCCGTTATTTCAGAAAACGCTCTTCTTATCGTCTTTCTAATTTTTTCTCAACTTTATCTTTCTGTAACGAAATAAAAATGTTCAAACTTAATAAAGTTAGGTTATTCATTGAATGTATTATTATTTATATGATTTGAAACAATCAAAATTCGGACTTGAGTAGCAATCGTCTTCTCGGTATTTTTCTTTTTACCCAACGGGCTTCCTGTTGGGTAAGCAATGGAAACAAAATAACTTGCAAACGGAGCAAATATGTCAATCAAAATTTCATCAAAAGATGTCGTTGGCCACCAACTCTTATAACACAGGTTAGTACTCATTATGCAATATAAAAATATAATTGTCTGCACTGTAAAGATATGTGCGTAAAAATAAGCGGGACATCACGGGTCGAAAATGCCGGCATCTGCGCCATGTCACGCGCTATCTCGGCCCAGAGGCAAAGCGAACGCACAGTACATGTCAACAGTACCAGTAAAGGTAGTATTACGGTTACATTATGAACAGTACGACACTAGTAACAGAAATTACACATTTCTTGTGAGAATTGGCCACATGTCATTGTAAAGTTGTCATTTTGGTGCTCTGAAAAGGTGAGCGCCATAGTAACGTGTGGAATACAATCGTGGAGAATTGGGCAGAATAAAACTGGCACTGCCAATATAACTTTATCCTTTGAAATGAATGCGAAAATACACCCTTAAGTGTGTATTGATCTGAAGTGCGGATAGAGGGGGGCTGCTGTGATAGTGTCGTTTCGTGTATTCAAAGACAGTCCTAGCAGCTGGAAAAGACTAATTTGAAAGCTTCTAAAATGAGTTTTGTATTGCGTTACAACTTGGGGTAACAGTCCGATATAGTGAAAACACATTTCACTCGTTTATTTCCGAATTATTTACATTTGTACTTACCTTATATGCATAGCGGAACATTTTTCAACTTGGGATTATGTTTTTTCCACTGAGAAAAGCGTATTTTTTCACATTACAACTATTTATTGTTCGTTGCTAATTCGCTTACGTTATACACAATATGGCGGGCAAATCTTGACTCACGTTGTCTATCGTCAACTGATATGCAGTGTCGTCAGCTGATATGCAGTGTTTCCAAACTTATGAACCGAAAAATGCAGCACAAACTATTCACAGATGGTTTTTAGGCCAAAATTGATCAACAAACCATTCACGGAAGGTTAGGTTAGATTCAGTTAGGTTAGGCAAACAGAAAATTAAATTGAAAAAAAAAATACCGCGTAGTTGCTACACTGACAGGGGGTTACATAATCGAACGCACGGAACATTTGATTCACGTAGTCTACGGTAACGGTGGCACGAGCGATCGTGCAACGGAGATACATTAATGTCGAAAATTACATTATTTACCGGCCGAATAAGTTGCACGAATGGACAAAACACTATTCCCAGCTTCCAAAAGTCCACAGGAACTCAATTACGTAAGCAGTTTCCCGTCTTTTCTCCTGTAAATTTGAAGAAATGTGTTTTCACTATATCAGACTGTTACCCAACTTGGTTCCATATTGTGTACTAAAGCCTTTTGTATTTTTGTTAAAAAACAGTTAAGAGAGTAAAACAAGATAATAACCTGTAGATAAAGGTCATTATTAGTGATAAGATAATAAAGAAAGTCAAATATTTTTTTTATTCACAAAAATATCCGGAGTAATTCAAATATAACGACATTAATAAAAGACAACGGGCTACGTATACGCTTGCTCCACATTTAAAAATATTTTTTTATTATGTTTCATTTAAATAGATTTATTTTATTTAAAAAAAGCTTCAAATTGTTTGTATGATTTCTGGCGCGATACACACACACACACACACACATATATATATATATATATATATATATATATATATATATTTTATAGTAAGGCTTTTTGTAGTAAACAGTTTGAGTAAATCAAATAAAGAAAAATATGTAATACATTTTTCCGTTTCTGATACTGTATACTATGGAAATGTTTGTCGAGTGTGTTAATGAAACTATAATAATGTCAGTAACTTTTCTTCCAGTGAAAATAAAACATTCTGGATGTACTCTACAATTGTAACTTAAAATATCTTTTATAGTCTCTGTAGCTGAATTTTAGCATTTTTTTAAATGAAAGCTTGAAAAATATGAGCTCCCATGTTTATTTACAGTTTATTGATACTGACACTATTTATCGTTTAACATGATTAGTATTTTGTATAATTTTCTGCACAAAAATGTTTGCTAGTTTACATTTCCTTCCGCATGAGCTCCAATAATTTGTAATAACCCTGTATTTGCCAGGATATTACATATTTGCTAATTTACTTGACATAAAACAACATATTTCGGTGATTTTTTCCCCATCTTGATCCTTTTTCCTATGTTTTTGTTCTCTGAAACATGATCAGTAAAATTTGTAGCTCATGTGAAGTTATATTTTCTAATCAATGAGATGTATAGTGCTTACGTTCACCTAAAATTGACTGCCAAGTCGACAGAGCAGGCTGAAGTGAAAACAAATAACGGGAACTGTTATTTATCGAAAGATGCTGGAGTTTTTAGTTTGAACAACTTATGTCCTTAAAATTAAGTTGAATATGTTCAAATAAAATAAATATCAAGCAGAATTCTTGAAATTGCTTGGATACTCGATTGTTATTAATATTACATATTCTTAGATACTACATATTTAGCTACATATCCTTTTGATAATACATATTTAGGTACATATTTTATCAATTATTGTTACATATTTATGTACATATTTTGTACTTTGATATTACATAAAAATCTGCAGTCTAATCATCAACTTCTAGCCCCATTCATAAGTCACATTATCATGTACTGCTAAGCCATTAGGCGAAACGGGAATACACGCCTCGGTCTATAGTAGGGATGGCCAAACGGATCCGGATCCGAAAGATCCAGATCTGAAAATCCCCAGATCCGAGAGTTTCGTATCTCAATCCCATTATAATATTACCACACCTTAAAAGGTATTAGATCTTCGATTACAAAGAAACTTTTCATAAGTTAGTCCTACAAGATTTTTTCAAGTATTGTTCCTAAAATACTTTGCTACGCATCGGCTAACACACTCGTGCACAAAAATAATCTTACTTGTTTAACATAAAATGTCAGAGGTGATTTTGTGAATGCCATTGAAACAAATATGTATTCGTTCGAATGTACACATAAATGTGAGACATTCCATTCCAGAATGAAACCTTTAAACACATTTAACAAGATAGAAATGTTATACAAAAATTATACAATTGTTCTACAGTTACAGTTTTAAAAATGAAAATAAAACGTTATAATATATGCAGTGTTATATATTTACAAAGTGTAAGACTAACAAGGGAGGTTATCTAAGTGTCCCCCTCCGATTTCCATGAAACTTGGCAGGTGTATAGAGGGGCCCAAAGGAAGAAATACGTGTTTGTTTGTTTCAGCTAAAAAATGTTTTAGGAGGCAAGCCCCCCTCAAATGTCAAGATGAGGACAAATTGAAGTGCGGGCACACGCACTATATATATGTATATATATGTATGTATGTATGTATGTATGTATGTATGTATGTATATTTTATATATATATGTTATAAACATATTCTTACTTTCCAAAGAAGCGTTCATGTGGGATGGCCAAACGGATCTGCACCAAAAATTCCGGATCTGGCCATCCCTAGTCCATAGCCTGCTGCAGACTTTGCTGTCCTGTACACTGGGACATTCCACACCATGTATTTTCTTGGTGTTTTCTTCGCTGTTGCAGATATCTAGAATTGCGTTGTCAAACATTATACAAACAGTTGCCGGAATCTAAGACAAAAGACGAAGAAAGGGTTTACACAGCAGTCATATTTCAAGCTGTTAACTGCATCGTTATGTTATCTGATACCACTGTCCTGTTCCGTTCTCTTGCTTGGGACAGAAAGAGCCGTTTATAAAGTCATTGAACTTCTTCCCGAATGGAGCTTGTTTAAATTGGATTAGTCATAAGTTTTGCCCAACCCATCCTCGATCGACGATTGTGCAACCTCAGCGAATGTGAATCTGTTGCAAGAATTGGGACTATTCGACCGTGTGTCTTGTCTTCGGCGACAACTTGAATGTCTTCGTGCTGTAGTCGGATAGCCACGCAATTGCAAATGGCCTCCCTAGCTGCAATCAAATCAGGAATGTCTATTTCTCTGTAAAAGTCTGTACAGCTGTAGCTCTGAATTGCTCTACGACAATTTCGAAACGCGAGCGTTTCTGCCAAGTCTCAGTAGACGTATTCAATTATAATGACAGTGAAATATTGGTACGAAATATATGGCACAAGCGTCCAGAAATCTTTACTGCGTTTGTATGTAATTGAGAACATTTTTTTCTCTCTTGAAGCCTCATTTCAATGCTGCAGTCTCTCGAAAAATTGGATTTTACTCTGAATATATACAACCATCTCCTTCATATTTTCCCACTAACCGCATCATTTTTCCTCTATCTTCTTCATCTTCATTTCTCCCTCCCTCTTCATCTTATCTTTATATCATCCTTTCCCTCTTCCTCTACATACCTTCCTTCCCTTTCCCTCTTCCTCTATATACCTTCCTTCCCTTTCCCTCTTCCTCTACATACCGTCCTCCCTTTTCCCTCTTCCTCTACATACCGTCCTTCCCTTTCCCTCTTCCTCTATATATCTTCCTTCCCTTTCCCTCTTCCTCTACATACCTTCCTTCCCTTTCCCTCTTCCTCTACATATCTTCCTTCCCTTTCCCTCTTCCTCTACATACCTTCCTTCCCTTTCCCTCTTCCTCTACATACCTTCCTTCCCTTTCCCTCTTCCTCTACATACCGTCCTTCCCTTTCCCTCTTCCTCTACATACCGTCCTTCCCTTTCCCTCTTCCTCTATATATCTTCCTTCCCTTTCCCTCTTCCTCTACATACCGTCCTTCCCTTTCCCTCTTCCTCTACATATCTTCCTTCCCTTTCCCTCTTCCTCTACATATCTTCCTTCCCTTTCCCTCTTCCTCTACATTCCTTCCTTCCCTTTCCCTCTTCCTCTACATACCTTCCTTCCCTTTCCCTCTTCCTCTACATACCTTCCATCCCTTTCCCTCTTCCTCTACATACCTTCCTTCCCTTTCCCTCTTCCTCTACATACCGTCCTTCCCTTTCCCTCTTCCTCTACATATCTTCCTTCCCTTTCCCTCTTCCTCTACATACCTTCCTTCCCTTTCCCTCTTCCTCTACATACCGTCCTTCCCTTTCCCTCTTCCTCTACATATCTTCCTTCCCTTTCCCTCTTCCTCTACATACCTTCCTTCCCTTTCCCTCTTCCTCTACATACCTTCCTTCCCTTTCCCTCTTCCTCTACATACCTTCCATCCCTTTCCCTCTTCCTCTACATACCTTCCTTCCCTTTCCCTCTTCCTCTACATACCGTCCTTCCCTTTCCCTCTTCCTCTACATATCTTCCTTCCCTTTCCCTCTTCCTCTACATACCTTCCTTCCCTTTCCCTCTTCCTCTACATACCTTCCTTCCCTTTCCCTCTTCCTCTACATACCTTCCTTCCCTTTCCCTCTTCCTCTACATATCTTCCTTCCCTTTCCCTCTTCCTCTACATACCTTCCTTCCCTTTCCCTCTTCCTCTACATACCTTCCTTCCCTTTCCCTCTTCCTCTACATACCTTCCATCCCTTTCCCTCTTCCTCTACATACCTTCCTTCCCTTTCCCTCTTCCTCTACATACCGTCCTTCCCTTTCCCTCTTCCTCTACATATCTTCCTTCCCTTTCCCTCTTCCTCTACATACCTTCCTTCCCTTTCCCTCTTCCTCTACATACCTTCCTTCCCTTTCCCTCTTCCTCTACATACCTTCCTTCCCTTTCCCTCTTCCTCTACATACCTTCCTTCCCTTTCCCTCTTCCTCTACATACCGTCCTTCCCTTTCCCTCTTCCTCTACATATCTTCCTTCCCTTTCCCTCTTCCTCTACATACCTTCCTTCCCTTTCCCTCTTCCTCTACATACCTTCCTTCCCTTTCCCTCTTCCTCTACATACCTTCCTTCCCTTTCCCTCTTCCTCTACATACCTTCCTTCCCTTTCCCTCTTCCTCTACATATCTTCCTTCCCTTTCCCTCTTGCTCTACATATCTTCCTTCCGTTTCCCTCTTCTCAATCTTTCCCCTTACAATGCAGGCACCCAAATGCAACCTCACTTCCACGTGTTGAATCATGGACTAACGAGTCTCTGGCGTCTCGACTCGGAGCCAGTTTTATCCTCTGTGCGACTCGTGTTGTCTACTGTCCATGTGTGATTGTGATTTGTCTCTAATCAATTTTATCTTATCACCATCCATCCTTATCTTACCGATTAGCCATATAGTGGAAGAAAAACGAAGTAAAAAAAAGGACGAAATCATTTTTCCAATATCTCTGCTCTTTTTCCTCTCACATACTTTCCCTCTCCACCTTTTCCTCTCTCTTCTTCGTCTCCGTTCTCATTTCTCTCTCCTTTTCCTCTTCAAAGTTGTCACTGATGAAGTAACTACAATTACTATAAACAAAATACCGGACTTATCTGTAAGTAATGATGTACGTCTTGTGCAAGTAGCATAGTAATGTAATCTCTGTTTAGAGAAAATTTTCACAATTGTTCGTTTATAGTCTAACAAGATGTCGAACGAAACCGAGAATCTCGGTCACTATTCTAGCCTCGTCTCGACTTTGAAAGACCCTCTCGGTTTCTGTCTCGGTACCATCCGCATGCGAGAACAGTAAAGGCGAAATTCAGTAGACTGAAAGAATAAGTACATATCTAATGACACCAACGCTCCATAAATTAAATCAGTCGAATGTCTGTCTGTCTGGATCGATCTAAACTGACGTGTTGATATTTCGTAAAGTACGAAACGTGACGATTGACCGGCTTCAACAACTGCATTCGTGTAGGCCAGTCAGCTCTCCCGTGCGCACACACTCTGCAGTCCACACGTTCATACGAGAGCGCTCTTCTACCTTTAAAGCGGGTTGCCCAGGGTTGATGCAAAATAATATTCACCTTCAAAATGCTAATATCCCTATAAATATATGTATGCACAAGATATTTTATGTCCAGGAATGTTCTTTTCGTATCCAAAGTACTATGTGTGAAAAATTTCAGGATAATGTCCATATTACGTAAATTCTAATACAGAATAAATATATTCTCGTCCACAATTAAGTAAAAACATCTAGATAACGTTCCGTTCACGTAAACGAAGTCGCAACCGATATCCATAGAGTGTACAAAACATCTCCAATAGTGATCCACAGAATGTCCAAAACATGCCCAATAGTGATCCACAGTATGTCCAAAACATGTTCAGTAATGATCCATAGAATGTTCAAAACATGTCCAGTAATGATCCACAGAATGTTCAAAACATGTCCAGTAATGATCCACAGAATATCCAAAACTAGTGTTGCCCACGAGACGAGACTTTGGTCTGTCTCGTCTCGTGGAAATGCTGTGAAATGCTGTCTCGTCTCGAAAATATTCGTTTGTCAAAGGGACACATGATCAATCTCGTCTCGTCTCGAATTTTTAAAAGCCTGTCCCGTCTCGTCCCGTGGGCAACAAAACATGCCCATTGGTGATCCACAGAATGCCCAAAACATGTCCAGTGGTGATTCACAGAATGCCCAAAACATGCCCAATGGTGATCCACAGAATGTACAAAAACATATCCTTTCTGAATATACAATGGATGTTCCCTGGGCAGCCATATGGATATCCAAAGGTGGGATTTTCAATGGATGTCCTCTGGATATCGAGAACTTCAGCACGATTATGCAGAAGGTATTTTTAGATTTGATTTGATTTGATTTGATTTTAAAATTGTGGGTGCGTCAGCACTTAGGCCATTTTGCACCCGTCACATTATACGGGGTCCAGTCCCTTATCTTTACAAAGAACAACTCTAACGTTGCAGAAGTAAAATCGTAAAACCTTAAAATGTTCTTACTTCCGTTAAAAGCTGAGGCTGTAAAGGGCCCTCAGCACACACAAGGACAAAAAACAGGACAACACACACAAAATTATACTGGCCTGAGTGCCAGTCGCCAGAGCCTCGTTCGTCTGCAAAACGCAGCCCAGGGTGTACTAACGTGGAAGTGAGGTTGACAGTTGGGTGTACTACGTGGAAAATCACCCCTTACACCCCGGTATTTTTAGATTCCTCCAGGATATCTGTGTGCGGTGCTGGGTTCCAAACCTGCCCAGGTTTGAAACCTAGCCTCCATGCGCTAACCACTCCGACGCAAGAGCTGGCCGTGACATATAGTGATGCTTTTGTTCAGTTTTCTGCTTATTATTATCTCAGAGCATGCGAAAAAATGAATTTAGGCACGGTTCAGGCAGACATTATTAACCCTGCCAGCCAACCACCACTGTAATAGCTGCGGACACCTGTTTGTGCGTAGCCCACAAGGGAGAAAAGACCCTTCTTCCACATCTGTGCGTTTACGCAACGACCGCACATCGGAGTTATTAGCTTCGGGAGATTTTAATGCGGCACGGGGAGAGAGGCAAAAAAAACACGTACGTGCGTGAACTGCACCAAAACGCATCCACACGAAAAATACATCAATGCGTAGAGGTCCTCGAAATACGAGCACGTATGCGTGTACATGTGCGTTAATGAACGTATGTGCGTGTGGGCAAAAGCACGCACCGCCAGAATTAGAGAGCAACTCTGTTCCAAGTTTGTAGAGGAAACACAATTACTTCATGTTTGTCTGGGTGAAGGATATTCAAAACGTTAATTACAGCAAGGGATGCGTTTAATAATTATGCCCTCTCGCATGAACCGCAGTGAGACACTAATTAGCACTTGGTACGAGCGAGTCATTGGAAGAGTGTGTGAACCTGGAAATATAAGAAATATAGCACAGGGTGGCTACATCATCGAGTACAAAGGGCTTAGGACTGTTTCAACATTCAGTGGTCTCCCCGATGGCGTGGTGGTAACGTCGTCACCTTGTAATCAAGTGACCCGGGTTCGATACCCAGTGGAGGCACATAGTGATTTGGATCCCACTTTAAACTGCAGATCCAGTCCCGATCAGTCTAGCTGTGTATAAAGTGGACTTAAAACAGCAATTCAATCAATCAATGTTTCAACATTTAGAGCACGGAACCAGTTATATTGGCACCAAGAATTGGGTTACCACTAACATGACCAATCCACATTGACCTTCCCCTGCAATTAATATGGCAGATGTTTTGATGAATTAAGTTGCTTTACGTCGCTTTTCTGCCACTTCGGCTAATAGCGATGATGAGGATGAATTTTGAGAAGGTGACATGAAGGAAGTGACAATCGCAAACACAAATGGATGACATATTTCCTACAGATATCCGTTAAACTGTGGAAACCGCAGGCTGTCACGTTCCGCGTACAGCTTTACTCCGCTGAATAAAAGTCTATAATATTTTTCTCAATGTGAATTGACAACGATAATGGATTTTAAAAGCAAAGACCTTCTAAGCAAGACCAATATTGTATTTGTAGGATTATACAATACTAAGAAAAAGTTGTTTCGCAGAATTGATAACTGTTTTTTGAGAAATTTTGAAAATCTGATAATTAATAATTATGTGTAAAACCTTTCTGCCTGCACCATACCAAAATTTCATCACGATCGGATCACCCTTCTTTTTGTTCTCACGACGCTTAAAAATATAAGGAATACTCGAAAAAAATATTGGTTAGCATAGATTAACGTAGAAGTGAATAAGCTAAATTTTGATGTAACTCGTTTTGTTGTAGGTCTACTGGTTAATTTTTAATTGCAGTCCAAACTCAAGTATCCATAATTTTTAATCCGATAGTACGAGGGGGTATCAAAAAGTTGTGATCATCACCATGAAATAACTACCTCAGAAACTTTAGGTTATGTTGTGGTAATTAAGACTTCTCTACGTAGTCACCTTCCAAATTACACATTTCTGAACCCTCCGTAGGCCTTCATTGTAGAAGTCCGCAGATTGCATGGAAAAACCACTGTTCGACCTCGTGAATGACGTCATCTGTAGCATCAAATGGCCGACCTCGCAGTGGCTTTTTCATTTCTGGAAACAAGAAAAGTCACTTGGTGCGAGATCTGGAGAGTAAGGTGGATGTGGCAATAATTCAAAGCCACAGTGCTCTGCATCCACAACAGCGGCTTGAGATGAGTGAGCGGGTGCATTATCAGCGAGGAGATGGACGCATTTGGAGATCATACCGCGGCATTTCTTCTTCAGAAGTGAGCAGTAATATGCGCTGTTGATAGTCTGGCATTATGGAAGGTAGTCTGTCAGGATGGCTCCCCGACAATCCCAGAATATCGAGAACGTGACCTTCCCTGCAGACTTTTGCACCTTGGCCTTTTGGGAGGGGGGAATAAGAGTGCTTCCACTCTTTGCTCATCTCTTTGGTCTCCGGATCATAGAGGTAGATCCAACATCGTCCATAGTTACCAAACGACTAAAAAAATCATTTTCGTCGTGCTGCAACAGAGTTACTCAATGTAGAAATTTTATCACTCTGCGAGCCTCAATATTCTCCATCTTCCGGATTACTGACTTCTACCCAGTGATGTGCCGTAGACTATACGTTTACGTCTACATGCGTTGTTTACACGTAATCTACGCGTAGATTACATTGGGTTGTAGTTTACATAGACTATGTAGACAATCTAAAGTGCATTAAAATTAATTTTCAAGGCTTTCATGAAAGGAAAGTGACATTTTCAACTATATTAGTTCCTAACGAAATGAAAATAATCCTATTTACAACAAAATTTCTCTTCTCTTCTATTATCAACTATGGAAGAAGATAAATATTATGCAAAAAACAACAACAGATGGCAGTCGTGAGGCAAGAGTGGTCTTTTCCCATAAAACACTAGAATATTTCCTATATTAGGTTTCTTCCTAGGTGAGAAATTGTTCGAATTTGGAAGAAAGAGTATGAAAAGTTCTCCTCACAAATCAGCAACTGATACATAGTATAATTCTCTTTTAATTCCACGGCGTCCTTTGCTAAGTTATCACCTTTCGCCATGTTGTTTACATAGATTACGTCATCTACGTGTATAAAATAGTCTACGCGTAGAATGTAGACTATCGTTGTTTACGCGTAGACGCACATCACTGCTTCTACCACCACTTGCACAAACAATACACCACATATTAACACGGTATTTGCACTATGATGTACATAGACTTCAATGATTATACTGGCAAAAATTCATTCACGTACATTTAATAATTTTACCTAATGATCACTACTTTTTGATACCCCCTCGTAGATGTCTGTGTCTCACCCTAAACGTTACTGTAAGGAAAGACTGGGTGTTGTAGTATGATTACAGTTGTGTCCTCTCACAAGATGTAGCCCATGAATTATACGAATCCCCTTCTTATACTAGTAGGTCCTTCGATGTGTGTGAAAGCTACAGATAAATGGCCGCCGACAAGAAGAAAATATATATTTAGGGCCCGGTAGCCATTTCCGTTTTGTAGACAATCGCGTGTAGCCCATCTCTACAACGTCACAGTCCCCCGGAAATCTATATTTAAGGGCGGCGATGCATCATCTTTTAAGGAAGAAATATTGGCAGTAGTTTATGGAAACGGCCCACAGATGGCTCCACGGAGGAATGTAATGATATAAGTGTTCCCCGTAAATGTATCCTTCCCGCCAAAAATTCCCCCCTCTCCTGTCTTGTGAATTTCTCCTCGCAAGATGCTCAGGGAACGAGTGAGGGGGCTTTTGGAGAAAAACGACCGGAAGTGACAGCCATAGATCACGTGATCTTAATTCCTCCTTCATTGTCTGCGCGATGAGCTCTCCAAATTTCTCGAGGTGACGGGGAGGAAGAGGTTTTTCGGTTGGGGTAGTTGAGGATTTGTAGCGAGTGAGGGATGTTCGCTGAAAGGGGAAACTTTAAAGTGGAAAGTGTGTTTCAGGAGGGGGTAAGAGTTTCGTTGAAGGCTACTTGAGCATTGTTGCTGGAATTTCCTTCATTATCACCTGTCTTCATTATTGCGTTGCACTACAACTAACAATATTCTTTCGTTCATTAAACTGTAGTGCGTTAGTATATTAATGTACGTGTATGCGTATGATATGTAGAGACTGCGTTAATTAGATCAAGTTTCCTCGTTATAGCTTGCCAGTAGACTTAAAAGTTAAGTTTCAACGTTCTACCTCTGAAATGCTGAGACCTAAAAATTTTCAACTCTCCAAAGTTGCAGACACTTATCAATTTTTTTAAGTCTTAAAACACAAGGTGCGTGAATGATATTTATAATTAATCGAGACTCAGCATTATCCCTCTATAGAAATGTTGGCAATTATCAAGTTTCAACTTTGAGGTATCTTGAAGTGTTGAGAGTTATCATCAAGTTTCAACTTTGAGGTCCCTTGAAGTGTTGACAGTTATCAAGTTTCAACTTTGAGATCAACTGAAATGTTGAGTCATTAAGTTGCAACTTTGAGATCAACATAAGTGTTGATAGTTACCAAGTTTCAGCTTTGAGATCTCCTGAAGTGTTGAGACTCATCAAGTTTCAACTTCTGAGATCAACTGAAGTGTTGAGAGTCATCAAGTTTCAACTTTGAGATCGAACTGAAATGTTGAGAGTCATCAAGTTTCAACTTTGAGATCAACTGAAATCTTGACAATTATTAAGTTTCAGCTTTAAGATCTCCTGAAGTGTTGACAGTTATCAAATTTTAGCTTTGAGATCTCCTGAAGTGAAATATTCAGAGTTTTCAAGATGTGTAGCTCCCTCGAAACGCTCACAGTGTTATGCAGTATAGTTCTGAAATGTTATTGGACACCAGTTTCAATATTTAGATTCTAAGTACCGAGTTCCTTATATTTAACGCAGGCAACATAGATACAACCAGCCGACCAACCATACAGACTATTATTTTTTTTTAGTGCCTGAATTTATTTTAGTGGTCCTTGCAGTCGCAAAATAATTGACACTATGGTGCCATCAATTCGTTGTAAGTACGCGATGTGCGTATTCTGCACATTGGAGGGGTGGTCTTATGTAACGACGTCTGCCTTATTTTATGTGATTGACGACGTTCTGGCTGTACATTACATGGGTAATGCAAACCAACAAAAAACAATTAAACAAAAGGCAATCATTAATAGCATATTTTCCTTTTGCACCAGGGTAAATGCCATCAGTTGGAGCCCAAGAGATTGCATAGGGTAGGACAAATTACACACCACAGGGTTAGTTTACTATATATGATGTAATTGCTATATAAGAGCACATGCATAAAACACTTACATTAATGCCCCTTTCATTCCTACATTCACTCTCTCACGCATACATCGGCATTCCAAAAGACATGATTAATTAATATAAATGTGGCTCGGCGTGATGTTTAAAGATAGTAACATTGATTAAATCTTTTCTTAATTTTACATTTACTTTTCCGTTTCCGGTAAACTTATGTTCCGGTAGGAGCTTAAACCTGGACGAAAAGCACTACTCCTTTATGCTGTTATAATTGAATGTTAAGTACTTTGGCTAAATTAATAACTGAAAGTTGTACTGTTTTACATGATAAAATTATCGCTGGTACGATTTAATCCCCGTAATAAGCAATGTCACTTGGTAATTTATACATAATTATGCGAGTTCATTAGGTGTTATGACGGGGCGAACAAAGTTTATCCATTTTCACTTTGCACATACGGCTTACCTTTGTCGGCTCTGATTGAAGTAATCGTGCTGGAGATGTAGATACTTGGCGACGTGGTGAATTAGATGGCTTGTGGGCGGTATGGTTGGATCTCAGCATCTTCAAGGGAGGCAAGGGAGGTCGGACGCCCCCCCCCCCCCCCCAGCGGGGCTTTCGCTATCTCTACTTCATCGTGTTGATAAACAATCCCGTGCGAACTATACACAACACGGATCGGTCCGACACACGAGGCGGGTACTCTTACGCGGGTGGTTCCCGAGAGGTTGTCAACTATAAACTGTCAAAGAAAAACTGTGTCTTCCGCTTCTCCACTATTTATCTGTTATTCAAATTGTTCGTTAAGATATCCTCTCTGTCTAAGTCTCGTTAAATCTCACTCAAACCGTGGCATCCTACCCTTCTCTCTTTGCCCGTGCAATTTGGGTTCCTTGACCTATCTACAGCGGCTCCTCGGAGGGAGGCTACCCTTCCGCCGGACCCATTGTATCCTGCACGGTCGCTTCGGAGAGAGCGCGGGGAAGTCTGTACCTATTGTCATCAACTCTCGCTCTTTAACCTTTAATATCTTCTTTAATTCACCTCCTATCATATTGTGCTTGTGGGATTTTTCCGATCAGAATCTGATACTGGGCTGTCTTAAATTTCAATCGAATCCCATCATTGGTTACAAAGTTGTAATTTTAGGGTTTTTTTACCCGAGGATCGGCCTCTTCGCTCGGGAAATCGGCTTGTCCTCCGTACTCCGCAGTCCAAATCTCGGGGAACAGCCACAATCCAATGCTTGTTATTGCTTATTACGGTGATTAATCTATTTACCTGATAGTTAGCAAGATTTGATCGTTATAGCCTGTATGCGTTTTTTTCCTCCGGAAGTTGAGATTATTTTCATGTGTGAGTAGTATTCCAAGTAGATGCAAGGTCAGCGTGTGTTTTCTGGCTTTCGAGCTTGTGATTCTCGGTCCTTGTTTACAACAGGAACTGCAGCGGTGTGTGTAGACTGTATGTAGTTCTATCCTAAAGCTTGGGTTTTCTCTGAAGGGGTGTATTCATATTGAATGTATTTTCTTTGGATATCAAAATATACCAAACGCATACATGGCATTCCATTCGTGCTGAAAATTTTCTGTGCCTGAATGTGCAAGGTGATAGTCATGGACAGCCATCCTCCGTGGCGTAGTGGTTAGAGTGCTGCGAAGCGAAGAGTCACGTGCAGTAATGGAGTCCAAACGTTTTCAGAGGGTGTAAGCTAAGTTTCGTAAAACGTAAAGTACAGATCCATTAACTTAGGATCATGCTTCTATTAGATATATGGAAGAAATAATTTTACTTCTACAAAAAATGCAATTGATGATATTCATGATTATTATCATGATATACCCATAATTGGCATATATGAGGCATATTACAATTGTAAAATATGAAACATATTTTAGTGATAAGTACATATTGTATTTTATTGTCTTGTTGATGCTGCTTTTGCGATTTGTCAGTTTGTATGCTGTTAATAACTAATACTGCTAATAGCACTAAAGATGGCAAACTTGGAAAAAAATACTTAAGTTGTGACTACTTACAATGAAGAATATAGTCTTCTTTGGAGCTGTTTCTACCTCCAGAAGTGCCTCTTTTGATACCTAACCATATACTTGTTACAAGAACGTTTTGCACAAACTCTTAAATTAGCGTCATTTGCAGTAAAGTGGTTTTGCAGCCTTAGCTTGATATATTCTTGAGACTGATCAACTCGTGGGTCTTCTCGACATCATGGTCCCGATCACGTGAAACCAGAAGTATTTGACAGTAATAAGCTCAATGGAGTAATGGCCAGATTACATAAGTATAAACGATACGAATGTAGAAGGTGTATGCCAATGAATAAAGGCGTAAGAAAGGAAAATAATAAATAAAGAGAGAGAGGGAAGATTGGAGATACAAACACAGTGAGAAAGAAAGGGATACATAAACCGAGAGATATAGAGGGAGACAGAGTGAGAAAGGAAGAAATAAATAAACAGAGAGAGAAGATAGAGGGATACCGAGTGAGAAAGATAAACTTAGAGAGATAGAGGGAGACAAACAAACAAAGAATGGGGAAAGAGAGAATATAAATAAACAGACAGAAAGAGAGAGAGAGAGAAGATAGAGGAAGACAAACAGAAACAGATTAAAAGAAAGAAAAATATAAATAAACGGAGAGAGAGAGAGAGAGAGAGAAGATTGAGGGAGACAGAGTGAGAAAGAAAGAGATAAATAAATATAGAGAGATAGAGGGAGACAAACATAGTAAGATAGGAAAAATACGCTAATGACGTCAAATTCAGAAATATTTTATGTGCAAAAAGTACTAAATAAAAACATATTTGGAATAATCATATCATTGATTGAATTTCAGTGACAATATTGAAAAATTTAGCGGCTGCCCTATAAGCCAACCACGACGCCCACTTTGGGACCCACTGTTCTATTGGCCAATGAGAACCCAAGGAAGAACCAAGAATTCAAATACTTTACAATTGAAACTAACCTTATTGACGATATGGCCAGATCTTTCACACTCACTCAATCACACACAAATATGAAATAATAATACAGAAAAACCTGTCTATCCCGGAACATGATGGTTCCGAGCAAAATTTTCCGTCTTAGTTTTTCTTCTTATACAGGGTTGACTTTAAATACAGTATAGAGCGCTGCAGGAAATAGTGGAAAGACAGATTTACATTTCGCATTACTTATGTCGAGTACTAATGCATGTACGTACATGAATACAAATGCGATACAGTCGCAATAGGCATAGCAGAGATTACAATTATGTAACTACGCGTACATAACATGTTGGTACACTTTTTACAGTATTGTAAGAACGTACAGTACGTACTTATCTATCTTTTCGAACCCGGGACCCCTGGCATCGTAGCGTGATGTGCATAGAGGGAAAGAGAAAGATTGAAAGATGGAATAAGAGAGGTGAAGAAAGATTGAGATAAAAGTGAAGAAGAGAGATAACAAGAAAAATAGAAAGAACAGAGGAGAAATAGACAAAGAAAGGTGGAGAAAGAGGGTAAGAGATGAAAGAACGAAACGGAATCGTAACAGCTATGAGTATTGTAGCGCATTCGTTCATATCGACAATGTTACCGATAAGCGAGTGGCAACAGAGACGCGTTCCACTTACAGTATTGCATTGTTTTCTTGCGAGCGAAAAAAAATAAGGAAGAAATTTCCGTCTTACTGAGAATAAGAACATCTCGTTGGTCTTTAAATGGTGTTCCGTTTCCGCGTTAAGGAGGTTTCCGCCTTATGCAGGTCATTTTCAGGTTTAAAATCGGTCCGTTCTGGGGACTTTTTTTTCGTATTTTCAGGTTTCCTTCTTATAAAGGTCCCGGATATGCAGTTTTTACTGTAATACAATCACTTAATTACATACAGAAAAATCAAATACAGGGTGTCCGGCTTAGACCTTTAACATTACAAAACAGTATAACTTTAGTTACATTCAATTTCAAATGAAACTTATTGTTTGTATGGGACTGGCAACTGTGGCCATTTGCGACAATCACCAGTACTTCAAGTTGACGTGACGCGCATGCGCGTGTAACGCATAAATTCCAAGATGGCGGAGTTGACGGTTCAGCAGAAAGTGTTCTGCGTTCTTTCACTGGCAGCAAACAAATCTGTGAAGCTTGTTGAACGTGCTTTTCGGCGTGAATTCAATCTTCAACGTCACGACAATGTTCCTTCCTATTTGAGTATTGCTAAGTGAGATAAACAACTAAGAGAAACTGGAAGTGTTGTGTCAGTGGCCGTGAAGTACGCGAAGCGGAAGATATCAGAGGAAAACATTGAACTGATTCGCACTGCATTCACAAGAAGTCCAAGAAAATCAATAAGACGTGCAAGTTTAGAGCTCAACATTCCTCGGTCTACTATCCATGACGTTGTGCACAAAAGGTTACGTCTACGGGCGTACAAGATCCAGTTACATCAAGGAATTTATCCTGATAAGCCTAAAAGACAGACGTTCTCGGGCAAAATTTTAACCGAAATTGACAACAATGCTTTTCTGGACAAGGGATGCTTTACTGATGAAGCTGCATTCCACACGTGTGGCAAAGTTAACAAGCAAAATTGCCGTATTTGGAGAAGTGACAATCCTCATGAGTTTCGTGAAATTATGAGAGACTCTCCAAAAGTTAATGTGTGGTGTGGTTTAATGAAAGAGATGATAATAGGCCCTTTCTTCTTTGCTGAAGAAACAGTGAGAGGAACGAATTATTTAGACATGCTTTAGCATTACGCTGTGCCTCATATGCCTCCAGAAACCATTTTCCAACAAGACGGAGCCCCGGCACATTTTGCTATCATTGTACGAGAATTTCTCGATGAGCATTTTCCTAGAAGATGGATAGGAAGAGGTCCTAAACCACTTACTTGGCCTCCGCGCTCGCCGGATCATTCGCCCCTAGACTTTTTCTTCTGGGGGTTCATCAAGGACCAAGGCTGCAGTATGCCAGTCGAGAACTTGGAAGATCCGCGTAACAGAATTCGTCAGGCGATTAACAATGTGACCCCTCCAATGCTAGTGAATACCTGGACGGAATTGGAATATCTGTTCGACATCTGCCGTGCCACAGGGGGGGGCTCATATCGACGTTGTGTGAAGTGCTGGTGCTGGGACAAAAAATGCATGAGTTTTTCTACCAAAATGTAAATGTTGGTAATAAAATTGGGTTTCACTGCAAAATTATGCTCCTTTGTAATGTTAAAGGTCTAAGCCGGACACCCTGTACTGTTTGTAACATGTGAGAACTGAACTGCTAGAGGTAGGCGAGTTTTGATCACTGTGGAAATTATCACAAACCGAAGCAACGATTCCTAATCCAAGATGCTCCTCTTATACATTCGGAAGATATCATAAATTGAACAATGGTCCTTTGTTATTTAAGTATCATTCTAGCTCTTTCTTCAACATTAAAATATGTAAACTGTATATGTTTTGCATATCACAGCAATAAGTGTATGTGCCGTAGTTTTTTTAATTGATTTAAAAGCGCCATCTCTTGCTATGCGGTGAGCTATTTCACTCACCTACAAAAGTGGTTCAGGGTAAGGTGTCTTATATGTAGAACGTGAACGGAACATCTTGAAAAGTCTTGACTTCTTTCTTCCTAATGTAACACCAGGTCAGTCTTCCAAGATCTCGAGAAATTTCAGCTCATAAGTTCAGGCACGTAAAAAGAACTAGAATTGGAGAAGGGTATGAGCCAAGTGTTTCACACGTTAATAAGATTAATACGTATTATTAATATAATTATTAAAATGTCAATTGATAATTATTATTGATATTACTAGACCGAGCTCCTTTTTCATTTCCATTTGAAAATTATGATTTTCTCACAATTCTGGAGGGGCTGTAACCTCGCCAGCTCCCCCCTGCGTACGCCAATGAGGATGGCTTCGAATCAAGTGTTTCGCTCGTCATAATAATGTTTATGATTAATATGTTAATAAGATTAATATATACATAAGCAAACTAGCCACACTAACTGAGCGTTGTAAGTGTTAAATAGGCCTACATTCTGACTTGGACGCCGCGGGAAAATCTTGAAACACTAAGGGCGCTGTGGAACGAAAATCTCTGGGAACCCCTGTTAGCGTATATTCCAACCTTTGGCTTCACACGTTGGGAGAGAGAGAGAGAGAAGTGATGGATGAGGAAGTAAGCAAAGAGAGATAGAGAAAGAGGATAGGAGTGCAGATAGCGAGAGCAATAGAAATGGAGAAGGATAGAGAGGGGAGAGAGGGGAAAAGAGACAGGGAGAGGTAGGTTGAGTGAGATAGGAACAGATATAGAGTGAAAGAAATGGAGATAGGATGAGACAAAGACAGAGAAATAGAGAGAGATAGGAATGAGAAAGCAGAAAGAGAGAAGGAGAGAGATAGTGAGAAATAGGAATGAAGATTGAGTGAAAGAAATTGAGAAGAGTGATAGAGCAGGAGAAAGTCAGAGACATAAAGAGAGGTTGAGAGAGAGTGGAATTGAAATAGAGAAACCAAAGAGATAGAGTAGGGAAGAAAGAAAGAGATAGAGATCTTCATTACCTCTAGAGACATATGTTAGACGTGACATATGACATGTAACACATAATGGAGGGACACTTATCCCTGTAAAAGTTTAGTGGAAAACACTTTTATAGGATAAGACCAATGTTGAGACCCCTCATGAAATTTTGCATCCTATCCCCTAATTAAAACTATTCGCTTTAAATTATGAGGCGCACTATTTTTGGGCTACCCTGTTCTTGTTATTTTATACAAATTTAATTGATGTTTTATGTCTATTATCAATATTATTAAAATATGTCAATTGATAATACAGGGTGGCCCATAAGTCAGTTGGCACTAGCAGTTATGAGACGCTACAATAAATTGCCAACTGACTTGTGGGCCACCCAGAGATACACATATTCATTATCTAACTTACGTCTTTTAAGATCATAACAGTTTGCATAAAAACACCCGGCCTACCACATAAATTGAAGTCGAAAAATTTTAAATGGATATTTTATTGGATAACAGAAAAGCTATTAGATCCACCTCATTAATAATAAAGCCCCTGTCATTATTTTTATGCGTATTATTATTAGTATTGGTATGCATACATTTTTGCATTCATTGTCAACGCAAAGCTGCATAACCACAATATACTCCTTATCTTTATGTAAGTTCTGAGAGAGTAACTACATATTGTACAGTCACGGACACTGCCGTCTTGTAATGAATACATTGACTTTCAATGGAATCGTTACAAGCCGGCAGTGTCCGTCACTGTACAACAGTAAACAGGTATTTTTCTGATTTAATTAAGGACGTGGTTTTTCAGAGGGGTGGGGTCTGGACCCCATCAAAATACGTCCTTGCAAATATTATAAATATGCAGGTTACCTCGGTACAAAATAGACAACTTTCTCCACTCAAGCAAATTGTGAAATATTTATATACGAAATTGGAATCTAAGCAATAGAAAATATGATATATCATTGCCTTACATAAATATTAATGATACTTGCTTCAATATCGATATATACTACACGATTCCGGTTAAAATTTCACCACAAAGGAATCATTTAGCATTGTTTTGATAATGAACCAATTTCTGTGCTTGAAGATAAGCAAGAAGCATATCCTGGTTCATCCTGTGTATGTATAGCTAGTTACATTCTACCAAGCGCCCTCTCGTGGTTTCCCGAACACGTTAGAAGCCAGAATGGCTTGTTACCAAGTTCCTGTCAGTCATCCTATTGTTTAACACGTAACGGACTATTAACCGCGTCGCTTGCACCTATAAAAGAGGGTTCACTGTATCTCCACCCAATGGGCGTTAAATTGCCTCAGCAACGCTAGCGGCATCTATCGGTGGCTGCTTGAACTGTGGCAGTGTTTTAAATATAGTCCAGAGAGACGAGATCCCGAACTTTCTCGACAGAAACTACATGATTACATTTACGTTAATGTACTTAGGTAGGATGTAAATATTAAATACAAGTTTCTTTAGGTTGAATATCCTTTTCATTTTATTATTATTTAAAAAAATATTTCTATTTCAGGCTACATCGCAATACAACATAGAGTATCTTCGTATATACAGGGTGTTGTCGTACAACACGAATAAACTTTCACAACGTGTCCTAATCTTTTCGTAAGCCTGGCATCGGTGCTGTGAGCACTGGAAAACCGGAAAGTTTTATACTGCGTAATGCAACCGGCTCAGTTTCGAAGTTGACACTGGCATTTATCGTTGATATTTTAAATTTAATTTAATTATTTCTTGAATTGAGTCCTGTATAAGCCACAATGTGTGACAATGGCTACATATAATAGTTGAACACTACAACTACTTAATTTTATATCAACGACTTACTCCTTTGTCCAGTTCAAAGTTACATCGACCCAAACTGTCTATTAACTTTCATTTACATTATGTGCGCTTACAGTCGACGTTTTTGTGCTGGTGGTGTTAGATACGATATCCGCTGTTTAAAATTTGTACTAATGGTCTTACAGACTGTGAAAGTTGTTCAGTTTTTGTGCTAATGGAGCTTGAGACGTTCATCCTTTGTTTAGTATTTATACTGATGGTGTAGAGGAGGTATCGTACTGATGGTGTACTCTGTTTAGTATTTGTACTGATAGTGTCCGAGACGTCATTCTCTGAGTAGAATTTGTACTGATTGTGTTAGAGACACCATTCTCTGAGTAGAATTTGTACTGATTGGGTTAGAGACGCCATTCTCTGAGTAGAATTTGTACTGAGTGTGTTAGAGACGTCATTCTCTGAGTAGAATTTGTACGGATTGTGTTAGAGACGTCATTCTCTGAGTAGAATTTGTACTGATTGTGTTAGTGGCGCAATTCTCTGAGTAGAATTTGTACTGATTGGGTTAGAGACGTCATTCTCTGAGTAGAATTTGTACTGATTGTGTTAGAGTCGTCATTCTCTGAGTAGAATTTGTACTGATTGTGTTAGAGTCGTCATTCTCTGAGTAGAATTTGTACTGATTGTGTTAGAGACGGCATCTTCTGCTCGTTATTTGGATGCTGGTGTTACACACGGTATCCTCTATTTAGTATTTTATTTACAGTTGTATTTTTCATATTTTTCGTCGCCTTTTTTCATATTCTTCCCATCAGAATTAATGATAGATAAACGAGAGGGCACTGACGCATCCCTGGACCAGGACTCGAACCCGTAATCTGTGCGCCCGTTCACCAAGAGGGGGGATGAGTTCGTTCGAGTTCTTGGACCTCACGTCGCACAGAACAACAAAGCGGATGCATATTGTGATGGACAGATTGAGCACACTTATCTTTGAGCTTGAGTGTACAATCATAGGGCTTGAAAGAATCGAGTAGGGGAGATAAAAAGTGTGCACTTACTTTTCACGGGCCGCACCAGTCGTGTCCTATTTTCCAAAGTATCGGAAGATCGTGATAAAAACTCGCGTGCAGTTTTAAGCTTGATCCGCTCAGTGTTGCAATCCCCGTGTGGCATAATTTCACTATTCAGCATAAACTAAAAAGTGTGCTTGTAGGTTTCTAAAATAGACTAAAAAATCTTAAAATTGGTCCTAAAAATATTAAGTTAGGCCCGATAAATCCTGAAGTAGGTTCAAAAAAACTTAAACTAGTTGACAATTCCTGAAAAATGCTGATTAGATATAGTCACCTATATCCTGAAATACACACTATCTTGCATAACGTTGTGTGTGTTGCCTAACCCTACGGCGATAGGCAGAATTACCATTAAAAATTTGCTATTAGAATCCACTCTTCGCCGTATAGTTAGCCACCAATCTTTTTTCATGTTATCCACAGTCAAACTCGGCAATTTTGTCTGTGAGGATCATTGTATTATATTTCAACAAAAACATAGTCAGTGGTGCCAACTTCAATGCTGAATTGTTAGATTGCCACGAAGTGACGCGAAAGTGAGCCAAAGGCGGCTACTTGTGAGTCGCCACCAATCCCCCCCCCCCCTTTGGCACGCTACCGAACATGATGTTATTATTAGTATAGCTGTAAGTATCTGCCGTTACAATATATACATAAATATATTAGGTTGTAGTTATGAGAGAACTTTTTAAAAAGTCAAAGAAAATTATCCGTTGGTCCAGCTCGTGACGGGCTGCTCTTCCTGTTATCTCCCCTCTAGCACCTATGCTGTAATTTAATTTAAAATCCGTGACTGTACAAAGTATGGCGTTTGACGAAGCATTTGATGTCCCGTTTCAAGACTAAAAAAATTTAGTTCGATTTATATGCTTATGCCAACCCTGCTTACGCCGTAATTAAACCTTTCCATTTGGCAACATTGTAAGAGCGACACGTGCCCCCGACCATACGTCGAACCAACCACCTGTCTTGTAGAGGGCGTTGCCAACGTTTTACGTCAGCTCTGCAGGCGACCTCTGTGTGTGTCTGGCCAAAGACTATCACACGATAACAGAATTTGCACCTGGTTCGCTTCTCGCCCACGCCAGGCAGATGTCGCCACCGTCCGCGGGAGAGAGAGGGAACAAAGCGTTACAAACGGAAGCATTAGTAATAGAGCGACCTACATTCGCTCGTTACGTTTTCGAGTGACGAAACGTGCTCGCTTTTTTGTCGACGATGTAAAAAAAACAGGAGGGGAGTGATGAATTAACGTGCACATTTTAGTATGGATTGTGGAGATTGGCTGTCAAGATAGCGTTCACGCGAACATTTGCGTTATTGTTTTGTTTTTTTCTCGCTTCCTGGTTTGTCTTATCTCTGCAGGCTGTTCCCGACATGTTTGGATTTGTAACAAGACGATCCTTTATACATAACGTTCAGAAGTCAAATCTTATCGCTGGGTTCACCCCAGTGCATTGTGGTACGTTCCCGCAATCGTGGCAAAAAGGATGGGTGTGCAGATTTGGAAGAACCAGGAGAATTAACGATGAATGAATTAAGGATGAATTGGCGTTTGAAATAGTCGATGTTTTACGCACTGCTAACCAAGGACGTATTTAAGGGGGTCCAGGGGGGCCGGACCTCCCGAATAATTTATCTAGTACTAAAATAAAATAATGAAAAATTTATTCGTTTAGCCGTTGTTATATAATTTCCTCTGAACTTATTAGAAGACAAGGATTATACGGCTTTGAAGGACAGAAACGACGTATTTCGGAGGGTGGTCCGGACTCCCCGAAAGACTTGTTAAGTACGGTTATTAATTTCCTCTGAACTTTTTAGAAGGCAAGGATTATATTAGGACCATATGGCTTTGAATGACATTACAAAGAAGATTTATGTACACTACTACTCACAATAATATGCATAAAATTTTAATCAGAAACTTACATGTTGCTACTTGTAATCATTTTTGTTATTCGATAAATATTCAATTATTTATCTATTTGACAATAATTTCATTGCCAGGGCACTTGTTTTTATGTAAATTATTCCCATCTTAACTACAGGTAAGCTACGTAATGAATATGCGCTGTTATATCTCTATTCTTATACAGTATATTTACCTATTCGTGTAATATAATATAATATTACTTTATGTATTGTAATTAGTATTAATTAGATTTAATATAATTATTTTAATTTAAACATTATTGTTATTATAATTATTATTTCTGAGACATTTAGTTCGGACCCTCCCCCCCCCCCCAACATATTTCTAGATACGTGCCTGCTGCTAACCTACAAGCAAAACATCCACAATATACTCAAAATATATTACAGGAAAGAAGATACTCCCTCCATAAAGCACACTACTTTTTCTGCAAATGGATATACGTATGTACGTTGTATTTCATGCTAACTTGCAGTAACGTAAAGAACCTCTCAAAAACCGGTCCTTATCTCCCTCCCCCCCCCCCCCCCCGAAGCATCGGTTCCTGAATTGGGAACTTTCGTCACAGTTACTAAATTGGGAAGTCCTGAGTTGGGACATCACCTATTGCATTCTACAAATTATTTTGTTTTTTAGTAGTGTGCCATCAAACACCAGATGTCAGTGTTTGTACATATGGTTAATAATGATGATAATAATAATTCCTAACTATTTTATTATTTAGTTCTTTGTATTATTGATTTAGTTTATTATTAGTACTTATATTGATAAATGTCTGTTATATCGGAGACACTTTTCTAACACATATTTTCAGTTTTAAATG